>NC_048218.1:117409603-117409742 GCF_002007445.2 Ailuropoda melanoleuca | reverse complement strand
TGATGTAAAGTTCGATGATTCATTAGTTGCGTATAACACCCAGTGCACCATGCAATACGTGCCCTCCTTACTACCCATCACCAGTCTATCCCATTCCCCCACCCCCATCCCCTCTGAAGCCCTCACTTTGCTTCTCAGA
>NC_048218.1:117409019-117409457 GCF_002007445.2 Ailuropoda melanoleuca | reverse complement strand
TCTAGTGCCGTCCATGTTGCAGCAAATGTTGAGAACTCATTCTTTCTGATAGCTGAGTAATATTCCATTCTATATATGGACCACAGCTTCTTAATCCAGTCATCTGTTGAAGGGCATCTCGGTTCCTTCCACGATTTAGCTATTGTAGACAATGATGCTATGAATTGGGGTGCATATGGCTCTTCTCTTCACTACATCTGTATCTTTGGGGTAAATATCCAGTAGTGCAATGGCTGGGTCATAGGGTAGTTCAATTTTTAACTTTTTAAGGGACCTCCACACTGTTTTCCAGAGTGGCTGAACCAACTTGCATTCCCACCAACAACGTAGGAGGGATCCCCTTTCTCCACATCCTCTTCAGCAATTGTTGTTTCTTGCCTTGTCAATTTTTGACATTCTAACTGGCGTAAGGTGGTATCTCAGTGTGGTTTTGATTTG
>NC_048218.1:117407946-117408961 GCF_002007445.2 Ailuropoda melanoleuca | reverse complement strand
TTCATGTATCTGTTAACCATTTGTATGTCTTCATTGGAAAAGTGTCTGTTCATATCTTCTGCCCATTTTTTGATTTGTTTATTTGTTTCTCACGTATTGAGCTTGAGAAGTTCTTTGTAGATCTTGGATTCCAGTCTTTTATCTGTAGCATCATTTGCAAATATATTCCCCCATTCCGTGGGCTGCCTCTTAGTTTTTTTGATTGTTTCCTTGGTTGTGCAGAAGCTTTTTATCTTGATGAAGTCCTGCAAGTTCATTTTATCTTTTGTTTCTTTTGCCTTTGGAGATGTGTCATGAAAAAGATTGCTGTGGCCGATGTTGTAGAGGTTGCTGCCTATGTTCTCCTCTAGATTTTGAGGGATTCCTGTCTCACATCGAGGTCTTTCGTCCATTTGGAGTTTATCCTTGTGTATGGTGTGAGAGAGTGGTCAAGTTTCATTCTTTTGCATGTAGCTGTCCAATTTTCCCAGCACCGTTTATTGAAGAGACTGTCTTTTTTTCCACCGGATGTGTTTTCCTGCTTTATCAAAGATTAGTTGCCCAAGGAGCCGAGGGTCGATTTCTGGGTTCTCTATTCTGTTCCATTGGTCTATGTGTCTGTTTTTGTGCCAGTACCATGCTGTCTTTGTGATCACAGCTTTGTAGTACAGCTCGAAATCTGGCATTGTGATGCCCCCAGCTTTGTTTTTCCTTTTCAACAGTTCCTTGCATATTTGGGGCCTTTTCTGATTCCATACAAATTTAAGTTCTTTCAAAAATGTCATTGGTATTTTGATCGGGATAGCATTGAAAGTGTAGATTGCTCTGGGTAGCATGGACATTTTAACTATGTTTATTCTTCCGATCCATGAGCATGGAATACTTTTCCATCTTTCTGTGTCTTCTTCCAAGTCTTTCAAGAGTGATTTATAATTTGTAGGATATAGATCCTTTACGTCTCTGGTTAAGTTAATTCCAAGGTAACGTATGGTTTTTGGTGCTATTGTAAATGGGATGGATTCCCTACTTTCTCTTT
>NC_048218.1:117232598-117407922 GCF_002007445.2 Ailuropoda melanoleuca | reverse complement strand
CTCTTTGTGTGTGGATAGAAGTGCAACTGATTTCTGAGCATTGATTTTGTATCCCACCACATTACTGAATTGCTCTATAACTTCTAATAGTTTGGGCGTGGATTCTTTTGGGTTTTCCATATAGAGTATCATGTCATCTGTGAAGGGAGACATTTTGACTTCTTCTTTGCCGATTTGGATACCTTTTATCCCTTTTTGTTGTCTGATTGCTGTTGCAAGGACTTCTAGTACTATGTTGAATAATAGTGGTGAGAGTGGGCATCCTTTTGCTCCTGATCTTAAGGGAAAGGCTTCCAGCTTTTCCCCATTGAGAATGATATTTGCTATAGGCTTTTCATAGANGTAGGCTTTTCATAGATGGCTTTTATGAGATTGAGAAATGTACCCTCTATTCCTACACTCTGAAGGGTTTTAATCAGGAAAGGATGCTGTATTTTGTCAAATGCTTTTTCTGCATCAATTGAGAGGATCATATGGTTCCTGAGTCTTTTCTTGTTGATATGATCTATCACACTGATCGATTTGCGAATGTTGAACCACGCTTGCATCCCAGGGATGAATCCCACTTGATCATGATGGAGAATCCTTTTAATGTACTGTTGGATTCTATTAAGCAGGATCTTGTTGAGAATTTTGGCGTCCATATTCATTAGGGAAATCGGTCTGTAATTCTCCTTTTTGATGGGGTCTTTGCTTGGATTGGGGATCAAGGTAATAGTGGCCTCATAGTATGAGTTTGGTAGCTTTCCTTCTGTTTCTATTTTTTGAAATAGCTGCAGGAGAATAGGAATTATTTCTTCTTTGAATGTTTGGTAGAATTCCCCAGGAAAACTGTCCGGGCCTGGAGTTTTGTTATTTGGAAAGTATTTATTCCTGACTCAATCTCTTCATAATTAATTGGCCTGTTTAAAAAATCAATTTCTTCCTGTTTCAGTCTTGGTAGTTTATAGGTTTCCAGGAAGTCCTCCATCTCTTTCAGATTGCTTAATTTATTGGCATACAGCTGTTGATAAAAGTTTTTAATAATCCTTCCAATTTTATTGGTGTTGGTTGTGACCTCTCTTTTTTCATTCTAATTTTATTAATTTGGGTCCTTTCTCTATTCTTTTGGATAAGTCTTGCCAGCAGTCTGTCAATTTTATTGATTCTCTCGAAGAACCAGCTTCTAGTCCTGTTTATTTGCTCTACTGTACTTCTGGTTTCTAATTCATTGATTTCTGCTCCAATCTTGGTCAACTGCTTCCTTGTGAGTGGGTTAGGCCTGTCCCTCTGTTGCTGTTCCAGCTTCTTGAGGTGAGAATATAGAAACTGCATTTTAGATTTTTCTATTCTTTTGAGTGAGGCTTGGATGGCTATGTATTTCCCCCTTAGGACTGCCTTTGCAGTATCCCATAGGTTTTGG
Organism: Ailuropoda melanoleuca; assembly: GCF_002007445.2. Lineage (NCBI taxonomy): Eukaryota > Metazoa > Chordata > Mammalia > Carnivora > Ursidae > Ailuropoda > Ailuropoda melanoleuca. The sequence goes on along the minus strand of NC_048218.1, from coordinate 117,406,520 downwards.
ACCGTTGTGTATTCATTCTCGTTGGTCTCCATAAATTGTTGAAATTGATTTTTGATTTCCTGGTTTATCGAGTCATTCCTGAGCAGGATGGTTCTTAGTCTCCAAGTTTTGTGTTTCTTCCAAATTTTTCCTTGTGGTTGAGTTCCAATTTCAGAGCGCTGTGGTCTGAGAATATGCAGGGAGTAATTTCAGTCTTTTGGTATTGGTTGAGACCTGTTTTGTGTCCCAGAACATGATCTATTCTTGAGAATGTTCCATGGGCATTAGAATAAAATGAGTATTCTTTGGTTCTGGAGTGTAGTGTTCTATATATATGAGGTCCAACTCGTCGAGTATTGCATTCAAAGCTCTTGTTCTTTGTTGATTTTCTGCTTAGGGGATCTGTCTATTGCTGATAGTGGAGTGTTGAGGTCTCCTACTATTAGTGTATTTTTATCTATATGTCTCTTTATTGTGGTTAAGAGTTGGCTTGTGTATCTTGCTGCTCCCCTGTTGGGGGCATATATATTTATAATTGTCATATCCACTTGTTGGATACATCCTTTAAGAATAATATAGTGCCGTTCTGTGTCTCTAACTATCGTCTTTAGTTTGAAATCCAATCTGTCTGATATGAGAATTGCTACCCCAGCTTTCTTTTGAGGTCCATTGGGATGAAAGATGGTATTCCATCCCTTTACTTTCAGTCTGAATGTATCTTTAGGTTCAGAATGAGTCTCTTTTAGACAGCAAATGGATGGGTCATGTCTTTTTATCCAATCTGCAACCCTGTGGCATTTTATGGGAGCATTTAGCCCATTTACATTGAGACTGATTTTTGAGGGATATGATTTTTACGATGCCATGTTGCCAGTAACGTCTTTGTTTCTATCGATTGTGACTTTCTGTTCTGTATCACTCTTGGGGCCTTTTTACTTTTATAGAACCCCCCTTAAGATCTCCCGTAGGGCTGGTTTCATGGTTACGAAATTGGTCAATGACTGGTGATTCTGGAAGGTCTTTATCTCTCCATCAATTCTGAATGACGGCCTTGCTGGATAAAGGATCCTTGGCTGCATGTTTTTCTCTGAAAGTGCTTTAAAAATGCCCCCCCAACCCTTTCTCTCATTCCAGGTCTGTGTAGACATGTCTGACATAATTCTGATACCTTTGTCTTGGTACATGAGAAATCTTTGCCCTGGCCGCTTTCAATACTGTATCCTTGGATCTAATATTTGTGAATTGCACTATGACGTGATGTGGCGTAGGTTTGTCATGCTTGAGCTTGGGAGGGGTCCTCTCTGCCTCTTGGACATGAATGTTTGTTTCCCTTGCTTGATTAGGAAAGTTTTCAGCTACAATTTGTCAAATATCTCTTCTAAACCTCTTTCTCCACCCCCTCAGGGATGCCGATGATTCTGACATTGGAATGTTTCATTGAGTCAATAATCTCCCGTAATCTACATTCTTGAGCCTGGATTTTTTTGAGTCCAGATTCTATTTTAGCTTTCTCTTCTACTAACCCATCCTCCAATTTGCTGATACGTTCTTCTGGATTTTTTTGAGTCCAGATTCTATTTTAGCTTTCTCTTCTACTAACCCATCCTCCAATTTGCTGATACGTTCTTCTGCCTCATTCACCCTGGCCGTCATAGCCTCTAGTTTTGCCTGCTATCGGCTCATAGAATTTTTAATTTCTGCCAGATTCACTCTCATTTCCGCCCTTGAATTCCATTTTTGATAATTTGGTTATATCCATATCCATTAGTTCTGTGGCAGAGGCCACAGACTCATTGTCTTTTCTTTGCTGGAGGAGATTTCTCCTTCTCGTCATTCGGATGAGGAGAGGTTGCGGTGTTGTCAAGAGCCCAAATTATTGTCGGGACCCAGGCCATGGACCCCTGTTTTATAGGGATATTAGGGATGTGGGCTTCTTGGTTTTTTAGCCTGCCTTCTGGGGGAGGGGCCTGCCACGCGGATACTCAGGCAACCCTGTTTGGGTACAGTCTCCATGTCCCCTGCGAGGGGGGGATGGGGATGGGCACACTATGAGCCGGTATTTCCAGGCTTTTGTTCTCTGGGGCTTTCCCTGATGGTTTGCTGTGCCTCTTCTGAGAGTCAGAGCAGCAGTGGCTGAATCTCAGCCTCTGTCTCAGAACAGAGGAATCACAGACTGTTCTCCACTGATGTTCTGGCCACTCTAACTCTGTTTCTGTTGGTGCTGCTCAACCCTGCAGCGTCCCGCGATGTGCGCCCCACAGCCGGCGTCCCAGACCTCACTTCTCAGGCCAGCTCGTCTCTGTCCTTTGTGTTTCTAACACTGTCAGCCGCCAGCCGCCAGCTGCCCCTGTGCGCTCCCAGTGCTCCCGGTCTCAGTCTGGTTCCAGTGAGCACACCGGAGCTCCGTTTCAGTCTGATCGCGTGCATTCCCCGGCTCACGGTCTCAGTCTGCTGTCTCACGGGTGCCGGCCCTCGATTCCACCGCTCCCCCGTGCCGGTGGCTACCGCTTCCCGGCACCCGAATGCAGCGGCTCCCTCCCCCTTCCGTTTATCTTCCGATATCTGTGCGCCGTCTCACGGCTCCCCGCTTCGTACCTCAATACTCAGCACTGGAGATGTTCATTTGTAGAGATCCAGATGTATCTTCCTGCGTCTCAGGCTGATTCTGTGGATGTTCAGGCTGGTCTGGTACCTATCCAACTCGATTCAGGGGACCGGCTGAAAAAGGGGTCCCCTACTCCTCCACCATCTTAACTCTTCCCTAAGGATATAACTTTCGCTTTGCTTTTCTTTTCTTAAACAGCTTGACTGGGGCATAATTTACATTGTATAGAATTCAACCACAGCAGTATATAACTGTGATTTTTAATAAATTTTAACCAACTTCACAATCCAGTTTTAAAACATTACTAAAACATTCATTATCCCCCAATATTCTGATAGTTCTAGTTGACTTCTTTCCTGCAATTTCATGAATGCGTTTCATGAATCCTGAAATGTTAATTACTGATGCTCCTGTTGCTCCAAGAATACTGTCAAAGTCCAAGGTCTTTAGGAGAAATTTGTTACTTCTTTGGACATACCAGGTCCTGCCACTTTGAAAATTTCTTTGGCTTACTCTTCACCTACTTCCTCGTAAATACTATGCAGCTAATTTCCAGATTAGTGCATGGCTTCCAAAAACAATATGAACACTGGTCAAACTGCTGTCCAAAGTCTTTTAAGGTCACTCTCTAGTTTGAGGCCTCTAAATGACCCTGTTGCTAATTAGGCTACAGGGGGAAGAATAAATTATTTTCCTTTGTTTCTTTTGATCCTTTAGCAATGTGTCTTTCTTCTTAAAGCTTGAGTCTTGTAAGTGCTATTTTTTGCAGCTTATTTTTGAGCTAGCAAAGATATTGCCATGGCCCCAGGTATCTGCCAGGAGTTGATCGGTTTGTCTGTTTGTTGTTTGTGCCCTTAACACTGAGCCCAAGAAAGGGAGGCAGCATGATGGGGCAGGAAACTCAGTGCCAGGCCAGTATGCAGTCTGCTCACCACCCAGGCATTCATTACCTGATTGTATGACCTTAGGCCTGGTTGTTTGAACTTTTAAAACTCTTGGAATAGAGTTTTTATTTTCGATGTGATTCTCTGATATTTTAAAAAAATATACTTTCTTATTCCCAATACAAACTAAGTGATAGGAAATACCATCTCTGTTTTACAGATCTTAAGCAAAAACCAATCAAATAAAAAACCTCAGGGTTTTAATGTAACTTGCCTTAGTTCACACTTTTAACAGAAAGCAGAGTTAGGGCTGGAATTTGTCTTTTTCTGGTCCTTGCTTTATGTGGGGAAAGATTCATACTGTTGCTTTGAATTCAGTAGAATTGCTAAAGGGATATTTGTTATTATCTTTGATCCTTGCTATCATACAACTACTTTTCAACAGCTGCCTGGCATAGCCCTGGCATAGCCCCACAATCCACCTATGAGCCCGCAACACATGCTGGAGCCCATGCCAAAGTGGCTGGTGTCTGGACATGCACAGCCTGGCCCTCAACAGAACCTCTTCTCCATAGCCATCTTGTCTCAATGTCAACTTTCTCCACTACCCACTGGGCTACTTGCTGTTGCTTTGCTGTTTGATACTTTCCTTATTTGGGATTTTGCCACTCAATATCCAAGTCATTTTGGATCATTCCTCTTCCTTCCCCATGGTGTTCTCCATTTGGTGATTTTCAGGTGGTTCACCTGTGTCCACAACTGAAACTGGTTACATATAGTCCTAGTCATTGATTCATCACGGAAGAGCAAGAATCCATTTTCCAGTACCCATTTATACTTGGATAAGTCAACTTTCTCAGACGAAATGCACCCACATTATCCACTAACCTGATAAGTCAGCTTCCCCTCATGGTAGAGGCTGTCACATGGAAGTCAGTTTTGGAGGCAGGACATGTCATATCAGGTGATAAAAAATGTAAATATCCTTTCATTATTTCAAATACAATAATGGGAACTGTGGTAAGGAACATAATTTAATGCTGTTTCTAAAGGATTTTTTAAAATTCTTTATTTTGATAACTTCATGGCATCTGGCACTGGACTCCTCCCTATTTCTTGAAAAGTTTCTTCTGTATTGGTTTCTTTGAAGGCATTCTCCTTCCTTTCAGGATTTTTATTTTTTAGGTTCCTTTTTCAGCTCCTTTTTTTTTTTTTCATTTCTCCTGGAATGTTGCTCTTCCCCAGGACTCTCTCTATATCCTCTTCTCGGATGACTTCACCCAAACCTAGCACAACTATTTCTTGACTTATTACTATCTCTTCCAGTGAAAAAAACATGAGAAGGATTGATAGAGCTGAATATCAACATCTTTTTACCTCTAATGAAATAATAGATCCAGGAACTGGTGGATCTATTAATGGCTGCAGATATATACAGAGAGAGAGAGAGAGAGAGAGAGAGAGAAGCAGACATTATGCTCCTAGTGATTAAAATATAGAACCTCACACACACACACATATTTTTTTTTGCTAAAATTTTTAACTTTAATCTGATCAAACATCTAGATTTAATTACCAGTTTACAGGAAATATAGAGGATAGTTTACAATCAGCAAAACCTAGGATACATAAAATACTACAGGACAAACCATTCACTTTCTTCAACAAATAAATTGGGAAAGAGGGAAGGAAGAAGAGAGGAAGGAAGAAAGAGAAAGTGAGAGGAGAGAAGGAAGGAGGGAGGGAGAGAGAAAGAGACAGAGAGATAGGGACAGAGAGAACAGAATTTTAAAAAACCTTAAGAGAGATTCTTGTTTGAATTCTGATTTAAACAAACTTAAAAACACATATTGGTCATTGGGAGAAATGTATATACTTACTGGATATTGGATAACACTAAGAAATTGTTAATTTTTTAGATGTGATAGAGGTATTGTGGAGGTTTTTTTAAACAAAAAAACTTTATTTGTGAAACATTTACAGGTGAAAAGATACAACGTCTAGTATTTAGCTCAGAATAATGCAGGTTGATGGGGCGCCTGGGTAGCGCAGTCGTTAAAGCGTCTGCCTTCGGCTCAGGGTGTGATCCTGGCATCCTGGGATCGAGTCCCACATCAGGCTCCTCTGCTATGAGCCTGCTTCTTCCTCTCCCACACCCCCTGCTGTGTTCCCTCTCTTGCTGGCTGTCTCTCTGTCACATAAATAAATAAAATCTTAAAAAAAAAAAGAATAATGCAGGTTGGGACATCAGCGGGGATATACATAAAACAAGATTGGCAATGAGATGAAAATGTTTTTATGCTGTCAGAGAAAACTTCCTTTTGAAAGTGATATTTGAGCACAAGCTTGAACTAGTTGAGAGGAGGAGTGAGGTGAGAGCATGAGAAATGAGCTTAGAGAGGTGACAGTGACCTCAGTCCTATAAGGCCTGTGGGCCATTGAGGAAATTTGGCTTTTACTTCTCATCTATTTGGGAGCCAACTATTCGGACAAGGGCATCTCTGACTCACAGATTGACAAAGTCACTCAAGGCTGCCATGTGCAGAACAGCTAGAGGTGTTCACTTGGGGGATTCTCTAATACTGAATGCAGGGGACACTGACGGCTCAAGGCACGGCAGTTGGCAGTCATGATGGGAAGCACTGGATGCAGAATATACATTGAAGATAGAGCTGATAGGATTTAAAACTAACAGGTTGTGGGTGTGAGAGAAAAATAAAAGTCAAGGACAAAAAGACACATCGTAGGCTTGTGCACATAGTAGGTGCCTAGTATACATTTGATCAGTGAGTCAATATCACATTCTAATATATACCTCTTCTTCACTAAGTTGAAATATACTGGAGGGCTGGGATCACTTATTTGACTTTATACCACCAATACTTTTCATAGTCCTGATTCATATTAGGAGCTCACCAAATATTTCCTACATAATCTAATGTTCACATTTTCCAGACTGAGTGGAGAGGAACATTACTTGAGGAGTGACAGACAGATGTGGCCCGACTGCTGATTGGAATTCCTGCTCCTGGTCCTGCCAGTTTCTTCATGACTGACTCTATGCATTATCAACAACTCCCAGACTCACTCAGCTGATGAGGGACATGCACATCAGCTATGAAGCTCACAGCATTCATTCAGGAGCTACGAATGTATTTCAAATGTATTTGGAGACCTGATGTATACAATAAGAACAAAGTGAGTTCAGTGGGAAATTAAGACCCCAGAGACAGATGCCCTGCTTTTTGTAGGTTGCCAAGAGTTCAACTGAGAGGAAAAGGAGCACAGCCATTGTCTTTTGAGGAACAAAGATGAATCTTGCCCAAAATGAAGAATAGGCAGAGCTCTGGTTCTTAAGGTCTTATTCAAATGGCCCCTTGTGTGTGGTGGGTACAGATTAAGGGCTGAGTGGGAATGGCCAGGATTCTAACCTGACCTACTAAGACTCGTCTGGGATGCCAGCTGCTGGGGTTGACTGGAGTCCAAAGTGTTGGACCCAGAGAAAAAGAAATCACAGGGGCCAGGACTGGCCTTTTTAATTTTGTATTTTTGCAACCCAGAATGGCAGAACCCACGATTGGCAAGACTTGCAATTTCCCTGCTGTTCTTGTTTCTCTGCACTATGGCAAATAGAGCTTCCTTCAAACCCCAGAATTAGCTTTTACAAGGTGAGCCTGCTGTGGCTACTTTCAAGTCTCAGGAAATAAAATAAAATAAACATTTTCTTATTTCCACACCAAAATACATCAGCCAATATTATAAATATTAGTTGTAAAGGGCTAAATTCAGTGGCATAACTGGAAAGGGGGGGAGAAAGTATTTTGTATATTATGTGTTGATGATGTGGAAGCATGTGATTCAGCAGATACCAAACACAACCCAAAATGTATTTGTGGAAACTCTCTCTTCCTGTTTCTCTGTCTCTGTCTGTGTGTGTCTCTCTCTGCCATTTCTATGTGCACAATATAAATACAAGATTACATACACACACACATGCACATCACACAAAACTTATTATACTATTACACAGAATTCAAAGTTATTTTCAGTGCATTTAATTTAGTTAGATGACTGAAAAGGAAGAGTGTGAGTAACAAGTCACAGGTGAAGAAATTAAACTAATCCAATAGGTCCAGAATATTTAATAATTCAGCTCAGGTATAGTAAGTACAAGATACTTATTGAGAATTTCATTCTTTTCTAAAATTAATTTGGTGTTAAAGAAATAAATGAAAACAATGTTGGTGCATATTAACCTTTGCTACAAGGTGCAACTAATAAGTTCCAGGACATTTGAATTTATTTTAAGTCAATTCTATGTCCTCTTTTATTCAAGTATCTTCATGGTTCATTTCATTTGGTTGGTTGTTCTTTCATTTTGACACATTAAAGTCATAAAGCTTTGAGATCTGTTGACCAATATGTCAGAATGGCTCCTAAAATGTGGACTAACAGTGAACTCAATCAAAGTCTCAAATAAAAGCTTTCCTGGAATGAAATGAGCCATGAAGGGCTCTTGTCTCTGTGCTTCCTTCATGCAAACTTACCATGTCTGTAGGACCAGCTCTAAGGACTCACTAAGTGTCCACTCAGATGTCAATGTATTTTAGTATCTTGAGTTCCAGAATTATGTACCTTTATTCATTGGACTCCTTATGATTTATAAGAGAGAAACTATATTAAGATCAGCCTCTCAACTCATTCTTTGCTGCTTCAGAAACCTATGTGTGCAGATGGCATGCCCGCTTCCAAGGAAAGAGAGAGGATCATTTTGCTGTTGCGGCTGGCATTGGAAATTTGAAAATTTGACTGCTTCTTATGTGGACCTTTAATCGATTCCTTATTTTCAGCTGCATTCTGAACCTGGCCTTAAGAGGTAGCTCTGTTGTCAATTGCTAAACCTTTCAGGATTCTGTGGTCCAGACCTGCTTATTCTCTACTGGTGCCTTCCGCCCACCACCCCGCATTTCCATTCTATTAAGCCAGTCACCATTGTCCACAGGCCTCCTTCTCCTAACAGATTGTGGTCCTCTCTCATCTACTTTCTTCCCACTCTCATTTCATTTTTCCTTTTGGAGTCATTTAAATAAAAACACAAATTTTCCAATTTCTTTAAAAACTCCTTGGGACTTCTGGAAGCCCTGAAGATAAATGTGTGGTTTCAATTCATCATGCTTAAACAGTGTGTATGCATTCAAGTTTATCTGCAGGTCAGATTCTTTGTCTCCTCCTGTAGGTCCAGTTACTCAAGTTCAGGGACTAGTCCACATCACTGTGCATTTGAACAAAGGAATTCTGGACCTTTTCCTCCTCATCTAAGTAGCACCTGCTTCTGCTTTGTGTGTTCCAAAGAAGTGACCCAAATAATAGGAGTTTCAGGAAAAAGGAGGCAAATAAATTTGAACAAGTGACATAGGTGGCTGTATAAACCACATAGATAGGTCATTGTCTGCTTCATTTATTTTAGCATTTCTCTATGGAATGATACTGTTCATTCAGTCCCTGTAATATTATAAAGCTAAACAATTTAGCTTCATAATTATAAAAATAACACAAATAACACGGCCTTGCAAATCTGTGTGAAGTACTTTATTTGCAGCTAGTGGAGAAAATTTAAATGTTGATTGCCTTATTCACTGCTATGTGGTTTTATGTTCAGCTAATACTTTATCAATTTCTCTGTAAACCGTGTATTTATTTGTAATTTTTGTTCTCAGTGATTTTTGTCAAACCACTGTTTCCTGATTACCAAAAATATGCATGCTAATAGTTGACATTTTGAGAAACACAATATAAAGATATGAGAAAAAAATCTTCATAACCTCATCATTGATAATTATTCATATTTTGGCATATTTTCTTCGATGTATAAAAATGTCTCTATGTTAATGTACATACTTTCCCCTTTACAGTTTATATCATATCATATATGTAGCATCATATCCTATGATGAATTAACATTATCACTTTTTTATGAAAATGAGATATTCTGTACATATTGCTTTGTGACATGCTTTTTTACTTTGCAAAGCATGGAGATCATCTTGTCTTCTATAAGTGTTTTATTATTAAAAATCATTTACTAATTTGATAAAAGCATGGTATTTATTACTATTTCCACTTGCATTTATGTGTTTATTATTTATTATAACAATGTCAAATCTTATTGCTGATTTTTTCTTCTTTATTTTCAATCATCTGCCCCTGGTGTCTTTGTCCTGATTTTCTATCAATATAGTTGTCTTTCTTTTATTGATTTTTAAGACATTTTTACATATTAAGGTACGTAATCCTATGTCTGTTGTATGTGGTTCAAATTCATGTGGTTCAAATTCATTTTGTATTTTTGGTTATATTTTGCTTTTTTAACACAAAGAAGTCTTACATTATTTCACAGGTAAATTCTTGAATTTTCTTTTATGTTTTTTGCTTTTGTCTTATACTTTATCCACACTTTTCTGTGTTCACTCACTCCTTGAGTCCTCTGGTTCATTCATTCACTCAGGTTCAGGCTTTATGTCACATGTACAGGTCACATCTCCCTAATTTATGACTCTAATCAGACCTCCCCCCCCCCCATTCCAGGCTGTATAAACAACCATTTACTTGATAGTTCCCTTTGGATGCCAAATAGTCATTTGATACTTAGAATGCCTAATATCTCACACATGAAACTCCTGAGTGTCCCTCTTAAGCCAGCTCCCCCTGCTGCTCCTGTCCACCCCAACCACCTCAGTCATTCAAGCCAAACACTTGAGTCATCACTTACTCATCTTTTTCTCTTAAACCCCTAATCCAGTCTCTCAGGAAATCTGTTGGGTCTCTCCTTAGTTATACATGGAGTTGACCATGCCCCATCATCTCCGCCAAAGTTACCTTCCTATTCTGGGCAGCATCTTCTCTACTTGGGACACTCTGCTTACCCCCTAACTGTGCTCTCTGCCACCACTTTTACCCTCTTCCTCTCAAGGTCAATCCAACACAGTAGCCAGAGTGATCCTTTTGAATCTCCTTAGAGCAAACCCCATTTTGTAAGAGTAAAAACCAAGGTCTCACAGAGGCCTTGAGAGCCTATGATCTGTACCTTCCCCTACCTCTGACCCCACTTCCTACTGTTCTTCCTGCTCTCTCTCTTTCTACCATTCTGGCCTCTTTCTTGCTTCTCAACATAGCAGGGACATCTTTGCTTCAGGAACTTTGCCCCAGTGATTTCTAGTGGAGGGAAGGAATGCTCTTTCCCCTGTGTTTTCCCTCACCTTCTACAACTCTGCTTAGATATCACCTTCTTATTCTGCTTCAGTTCTGGTTTTTCATAGTCACCTAACCCACTGTAGAACTTATTTAGTCTGTTCTTTTAATCACATATTTGCCCTGCTAGAATGTACGCTCCATTATGACAGAATTTTTGCATTCTTTACAAATGTATCCCAAATAACTAGAAATGTCCTGACATGTAGAAGATATTCAGTAAATATGTACTAGCTCAACAAATCCTTAGAAAATCCTCCATGCTGAGGCTGCAATTTCATTTCTTTTTCACTACAATTTTGGTTTCATATGGCATATTTGGTGTAAGGAGTGAAAAAAAATTCCTAACTCTTAAACATTTTAGACAGATATCTATTTGTACTGGTAACACTAATTTAACATTCTAGCTATTCCCCATTTGTTAGGAATACTGGTTTTATGACATGTTTAATTTTTTTAAAGATTTATTTATTTGAGGGAGGGAGAGATACATAGCAAGAGACAGCATGAGCAGTGAGGAGAAGGAGAAGCAGGCTCCCTGTTTGCAGGGAGTCCAACTTGGGGCTCGATCCCAGAACCCTGAGATCATGACCTGAGCTGAAGGCAGATGCTTAACCTACTAAACCACCCAGGTGTCCTGACATACTTAATTCTTATACAAAGCTGGTTTGTTTCTAGAATCTTATATTTTATAGAAAGTCTATACTATACTCTAGATGTCATGATCCGATTCATGGCTTTGTTAATGCCAGGTGAGTATTTGCCCAACATCCCACTCCTCTTCCTACTTCTCTTTCCCCTTTTCCTCCTCCTATTCTTCTTCTTCTTTCTTCTTCCTCTTCATTCACAACCCATAATTAAAATGGGAGAACCCATTCTGTGTATTTGGATAGACTTGACCCTTCTTCAACTTTCCCATTCCTAAATACTCCCATAGCTATGAGCACAACCACTATATCCATCCCCTTGGTGATAGTGATTCAGGATTAGTCACATGACTCAATATACTAGCCAGAGTTTCACCAGGAGATATGAAACATGGGTGTTGCTAAAGGCTGTCTCTCTTTGGGATCATCACCTGTAAGGACGATATAGCTTTGGAGCTGCCAGAAGCCATCTTGCTCTCATGTGGAGAGAGCCTGAGAATGAAGATAAGCAGAGGGGAGAAAGGAAAGACAAAGATCAGAAGGCATTGTTGGAATCCTCAGACCCAACTGTGCTTTAACTTCTCAGTCACATGAGTAAAAAACATCTTCTGCCCCCCCTACTTTTTCTCTAAAACTAGTTTATATTTGTCACTTTCAATTGATGGAAACCACGTGAAAGGCTGGAAACATGTTACTTGAAGATAGTATCCATGGCATATGTGGCTGCCTTACCTGCATCTCAAATTCCCATGTGTGAAATAAAAATTTAAATTAAATGAAAATGTAACCATCCTGGAAAACATGAAAGATGCCATCAGCACACCAGAAATCTTGAGATATCTTAGAAAAAGAGAAAAGAAATGGGGTAGAAATGGCGGAGAAATCAGAGTAGAGTCACTGCTTTAGATACTAGGGGCTTTGCATATCATTCCAGGAGAACCCTGATGAGACCCAAAGCCAATAAGTGCAGACAGTGAGGGTGATCCAGAGACCATCACAAAAATGCATTGGAAATAGATGGGGCAGTTCTTGTGTGCAGGCAAATCAGTCATAGTGGTCTTGGGCTTTAGTAGTCATAATTAACATGCTTTAGCCTAATGAGTCCCTAAAAGGAGTGGGGGGCTCTCCTTTAGGAGAGGCTCTGAGAGATGGAGTTGGGCCTGAACAGTGAAGAAAGCAGAGCCTGATGTTATCTCAGGATCGCCACAAAATTCAGAGGCGTTTTCCCAAAATGGAGACAACAGCATTTTATAAGGGCAGACACACCTAAAGCAAAGATATTAATCCAGTTTCTTTTTTTTTTTTTAAAGATTTTATTTATTTATTTGACAGAGACACAGCCAGTGAAAGAGTGAACACAAGCAAGGGGAGTGGGAAAGGAAGAAGCAGGCTCCCAGCAGAGGAGCCTGATGCGGAGCTCGATCCCAAGACCCTGGGATCACACCCTGGGCCAAAGGCAGACGCTTAATGACTAGGCCACCCAGGTGCCCCTTAATCCAGTTTCTAAATGGATATTTTTAACACCTTCATGTGGAAGAAAATGATAAAAAATGGGTCTTCATCAAATTTTAAAATTTCTGCTCTTCAAAAAACACTGTTAAGAGAATAAAAAGACAAGTATATAATGTGACCAATTATTTTCAAATTAGATATCTGATAAAGGACTTGTATCCAAAATATAGAAATCTCAGAACAACCCAGTTAATACCACTCAACTAAAAAATGGGCAAAAAATTTGAACACATGCTTCACCAAAGGAGGCGTATGGATGGTAAATAATTACATGATGCTTAACATCATTAATCATTAGAGAAATGCAAATTTAAGCCACAACAAGATAACACTACACTTTTATTTGTTTGAGTGACCGAAGTTTAAAGACTGGCCATGTGACATTTTGGTGAAGATGTGAAGAAACTGGAATTCTCATACACTGCTGATGAGGTGGTAAAATGGCACAATCACATTGGTAATGGTCTGGTAGTTCTTTAAAAAGGTAAACATAAACCTGCCATGTGATCCAGCCATTCCACGTCTGGGAATGGCTCTAGAGGAAAGGAGATGTAGGTCCACACAAAGATTTCTAAATAAATGGTAATAGGAGCTTTGTTTGTAACAGCTCCAAACTAAAAAGTGACCCAAATGTCCATCAACAGGTGACTAATTATTTCTGTTTAATGGAATATTACTCAGTAATAGAAATGAGAGATGGATAAATTATAAAATAATTTTGCTTAGTAAAAGAAGCCAGCAAAAATTGTTCGTATATATAAAATTCCTAAAATTTGTTTCCTAGAAACATAAACTAATGAATAGTGATAGGAAGCATGTAAAGTGTTACTTAAGGATGGAGTAGTGAGCAGTGAGAGAGAAGAGTTACAGAAGGCATGAGGAGGCTTTTGGAAGTTGAAGAATTGAAGGAGGTGAGCCAGAAAGAGAGGAGGTAGGAAGAAAGAGTATTGCTTGAGATTTTGCTGAAGTTGTGAATATTGATAGGGACAGGTTCTGGGGGATTCCAAAAGAATGAGAGACTGACATAAGACAGAGCAGAGCCTCATCAGAGAAGTAAAATTCAATGAACTGAGAAGCCAAGGTGTTAAATGGATCATTTTGGTAGATATTAATACATGAAGAATTAAGACATGGGTACTGTAATATAAATATGTAAAATAAATATGATAAACTATAATTGTATAAAAATAATAATTTAGCAAAAATTAAGAAGTAGATAAGGAAAAATAAGTGAAAAGAAGTGTAGGTAGGTTAATTTCCTAATGTTTGGATGTGGGAAATATTAGATACTTTTAAAAGTTGATAATCAAAACATAGGAGTAATAATCACATCATTAAAAGAACAAAAATATATAAGTAATAATTATAGCGAGGTCGAAAGCAAAGGAACATGGGAGGTTGTGTTAACTGTGCTAATCTCATTTTTCTTTGAGAAGGATCAATTGGTCTTGTTAAAAGTTGATAAATCCTGGATGAGATCTTGATTCAGAAAATATTAATGAAAAGCAGAGTGAAATCTGAATAAATTCTGTTGTTTAGTTAATAATATTGCACTGATGCTAATTTCTTAGTTTTGATAATTGTTCTAAATCCTGTTTCTTAGTTTTGAAAATTGTTCTTTTTTTTAATTTAATTTTATTATATTATGTTAATCACCATACAGTACATCCCTAGATTCCAATGTAAAGTTTGATGCTTCATTAGTTGCGTATAACACCCAGTGCACCGTGCAATACGTGCCCTCCTTACTACCCATCACCAGTCTATTCCATTCCCCCACCCCCTCCCCTCTGAAGTCTTCAGTTTGTTTCTCATAGTCCATAGTCTCTCATGTGAAAATTGTTCTTGTTTGGTAATTGTTCTATGCAAGGTGGTAACATAAATGAAAGCTTAGTAAAAAGGACACTTCTTTTTTTGATATTTTGTTTTCAATTCATCTGAAAGTATAGATTATTTCATTATTAGAAGTTTCTAAAAGTTAATGAATCAAGAAACAGTGCTGTAAAATTATTAAAACTCATAATTTTACTTAGCAAAGAAATTAAAGCAAAATCTTAACAGTGGTAGTGATAGGATATGGAATTTGAGGTAAGGTGATCTTTCCTTTCAATTTTGCACCCTCTTGTAATGTCCAAAAAATGTTAATCCATGTATGTAAATTATTTTAAAGCACTTTTAGTTTAAAAATGTTACTAAAATGTTACCAGTCTGTAAAATATGACAAGTAATTTAAAGAATATATTGTATATATAATTGATATTTTGTATATTTATTTTTGCCTTATTTTATCAGACAATTTTGACTACTTACAAAAATATTATGCTGCAAATGAACTAAAGAACATTATGATTTTTGTTTGTCATACATCATCTAGATTCTATCATATATTACAGGGATGATAAAAATCTATGGGATAAGTTGGACACAATTTTTTTAAAATACTTCAAATTGCCTCAATGGTCTAATTTGCCAGAGTTTTACACTGCTGACCTATGCACATCAAAATATTCACTTATTATGTTACCATTAAGCTTCCTGAATTAAATAAATAACATATATTCTATTCCTATGCATGTTAGCTCATCACATTATTATTATTATTGATGTTGTAGTTATTTTTAAAAAGAATACTATTAGGTTTTCTCCAAAGCTGAGACAATTTTTTTTTTTTAGTTAAATTCAATTAGCCAACATATAGTATATCATTAGTTTCAGGTGTACTGTTGAATAATTAATCAGGTGTGTATAACACACAGTGCTTATCACATCACGTGCCATTCTTAATGCCCTTCACCCAATTACCCCATCCCCTCACCCATCTCCCCTCCAGCAACCCTCAGTTTGTTTTCCATAGTTAAGAGTCATGGTTTGTCTCCCTCTCTGATTTCTTCCCGTTCAGTTTTCCCTCCCTTCCCCTATGATCCTCTGTTTTGTTTCTTAAATTGCACATATGAGCGAAACCATATGATAATTGGCTTTCTATGATTGACTTATTTCACTTAGTATAATCTCCTCCAGTTCCATCCATGTAGATGTAAATGGCAAGTATTCATCCTTTCTGATAGCTGAGAAATATTCCATTGTACATATACTACATCTTCTTTATCCACTCATTTGTCGATGGGCATCTCGATTCTTTTCAGTTTGGCTATTGTGGACATTGCTTCTAAAAACTTTGGGGTGCAGGTACCCCATCAGGTCATTACAGTAGTATCTTTGGAGTAAATACTTCAGTAGGGCAATTGCTGGGTCCTAGAGTACCTTTATTTTTAACTTCTTGAGGAACATCCATACTGTTTTCCAGAATGGCTGCACCAGCTTGCATCCCCACTAACAGTGTAAGAAGGTTCCCCATTCTCCACATCTTTGCTAACATTTGTTGTTTCCTGATTTGTTAATTTTAGCCATTCTGACTGGTGTAAGGTGGTATCTCATTGTGGTTTTTGATTTGTATTTCCCTGATGCTGAGTGATGTTGAGCACTTTTTCATGTGTCTGTTGGCCATTTGTATGTCTTCTTTGGAGAAATGTCGGTTCATGTCTTCTGCCCATTTCTTGACTGGATTACTTGTTTTTTGGGTGTTGAGTTTGATAAGGTCTTTATAGATTTTAGATACTAGCCCTTTATCTGATAGGTCATTTGCAAATATCTTCTCTCATTCCATAGGTTGCCTTTTAGTTTTGTTGACTTTATCGTTTGCTGTGAAGAAGGTTTTTATCTTGATGAAGTCCCAATAGTTCATTCTTGCTTTCTTTCCCTTACCTTTAGAGACACGTCTAGCAAGAAGGTGCTGCTGCTGAGGTCAAAGAAGTTGCTGCCTGTGCTCTCCTCTAGGATTTTGATGGTTTTCTGCCTCACATTTAGGACTTTCATCCATTTGCAGTCTATTTTTGTGTATGTTGTAAGACGATTGTCCAGTTTCATTCTTCTACATGTGGCTGTCCAATTTCCCCAGCATGATCTGATGAAGAGGCTATCCTTTTTCCATTGGATACACGTTCCTGCTTCATAGATTAGTTGGCCACAGAGTTGAGGGTCCATTTCTGGGCTCTCTATTCTGTTTCATTGATCGATGTGTCTGTTTTTATGCCAGTACCATTTTGCCTTGATTATAGCTATGCAATATAGCTTAAAGTCTGGAATTGTGATGCCACCAGCTTTGGTTTTCTTTTTCAACATTCCTCTGGCTATTTGGGGTCTTTTCTAGTTCCATACAAATGTTAGGACTATTTGTTCCAGCTCTGTGAAAAATGTTCATGGTATTTTCACAGGAATTGCATTGAATGTATAGATTGCTCTGGGTAGCATAGACATTTTAACAGTATTTGTTCTTCCAATCCATGGAATGTTTTTCCATTTCTTTCTGTCTTCCTCAACTCCTTTCATACATGTTCTGTAGTTTTTAGAGTACAGATCCTTTACCTCTTTGGTTAGTTTATTCCTACGTATCTTATGGTTTTTGGTGAAATTGTAAATGGGATCTATTCCTTAATTTCTCCTTCTTCTGTCTCGCTAATGTATAGAAACTCCACTGATTTTTGTACGTTGATTATATATCTGGCTACATTGCTAAATTGTGTATGAGTTCTAGGAATTTTGGGGTGGAGACTTTTGGTTTTCCACATAAAGTATCATGTCATCTGTGAAGACTCAGACTTTGACCTCTTCTTTGTCAATTTGAATGCCTTTTATTTCCTTTTGTTTTCTGATTGCTGAGGCTAGGAGTTCTGGTATGACGTTGAACAATAGTGGTGAGAGTGAACATCCCTGACCTTAGGGAAAACACGTTCCTGACCTTAGGGGAAAAGCTCAGTCTTTCCTCATTCAGATGATATTTGCTGTGGGCTTTTCATAGATGGCTTTCATGATATTGAGGTATGTTCCCTCTATCCTTACACTGTGGAGAGTATTAATCAAGCAAGGATGCCGTATTTTGCCAAATGCTTTTTCTGCATCAACTGGGAGAAATTGTACATGGTTCTTGTCCTTTCTTTTATGAATGTGATGTATCACATTGATTGATTTGCAGATGTTGAACCACCCTTGCAGCCCAGGAATAAATCCCACTTGGTCATGGGGAATAATCCTTTTAATGTACTGTTGGATCCTATTGGCTAGTATCTTGGTGAGAATTTTGGCATCCATGTTCATCAGGAATAATGGTCTGTTATTCTCTTTTTAGATGGGGTCTTTCGCTGGTATGGAGATCAAGGTAATGTTGGCGTTATAGAATGAGTTTGGATGTTTTCCTTCCATTTCTATGTTTTGAAACAGCTTCAGAAGAATAGGTATTAGTTCTTCTTTAAATGTTTGGTAGAATCCCCCTGAGAAGCCATCTGGCCTTGGAGTCTTGTTTGTTGGGAGGTTTTTGATTACTGCTTCAATTTCCTTGCTGTTTATGGGTCTGTTCAGGTTTTCTATTTTTCCTGTTTCAGTTTTGTGGTTTATAAGTTTCTAGGAATGCATCGATTTCTTCCAGATTCACTAATTTGTTGGCATATAGTTGCTCATAATATGTTCTAACATTTGTTTCTATTTCCTTGGTGTTGATTGTGATCTCCTCTCTTTCATTCATGATTTTATTAATTTGGGTCCTTTCTTTCTTTTTTTTTCATAAGCCCGGCTGGGGTTTATTGATGTTAATTCTCTCAAAGAACCAGCTTCTAGGTTCATTGATCTGTTCTACTATTCTTTGGTTTCTATTTCATTGAGTTCTGTTCTATTCTTTCTTCTTTCTCTTCTCCTGCTTGGTTTAAGCTTTATTTGTTGTTCTTTCTCCAACTCCTTTAGGTGTAAGGTTAGCTTGTGTATTTGATAGTTTTCTAATTTTTTGAGGAAGGCTTGTATTGCTAAATACTTTCCTTTTAGGGCTGCCTTTGCTGCATCCCAAAGGTTTTGAACAGTTGTGTTTTCATTCTCATTTGTTTCCATGGATTTTTAAAAATTCTTCAATTTCCTGATTGATGCATCCATTCTTTAGTGGGATGCTCTTTAACCTCCAAGTATTTGAGTTCCTTCCAAATTTCCTCTTGTGATTGAGTTTAAGTTTCAAGGTACCGTGGTCTGAAAATATGCAGGGAAAAATCCCAATCTTTTGGTATCAGGTAAGACCTGATTTGTGACCCAGTATGTCATCTATTCTGGAGAAAGTTCCACGTGCACTGGAAAAGAATGTGTATTCTGTTGCTTAGGATGGAATGCTCTGTATACATCTGTGGAGTCCATTTGGTCCCGTGTGTCATTCAAAGCCCTTGTTTCCTTGTTGATCCACTCCTTAGATGATGTGTCCATTGCTGGGAGTGGGGTGTTAAAGTCCCCTACTATTATTGTATTATTATCAATGTGTTTCTTTAATTTGGTTATTAATAGATTTACATAATTGGCTGCTCCCAAGTTAGGAGCATACATATTTACAATTGTTAGATCTTCCTGTTGGATAGATCTTTTAAATATGATATAGTGTCCCTCTTCATCTGTTATTACAGTTTTGTTTTAAAATGTAATTTGTCTGACATAAGGATTGCTACCCCAGCTTTCTTTCATATCCATTAGTATGACAAGTGGTCCTCCACCCCCTCAGTTTCAATCTGGAGGTGTCTTTGGGTCTAAAATGAGTCTCTTAATCTGAGGGTTTTTTGGGGGGGGATTGGGATAGGCTGGTGATGGGTATCAAGGAGGGCACATATTGCATGGAGCACTGGGTGTTATACACAAATAATGAATCATGGAACACTACATCAAAAACTAAGGATATCTGTATGGTGACTAACATAACATAATAAAAGTTATTATTAAAAGTAAATAAATAAAAATAAAAATAAAATGAGTCTCTTGGAGACAGCATCTGGATGGTTCTTGCTTTTTTATCCAATCTGATACCCTGTGTCTTTTAGTTGGAGTATTTATTTATCCCATTTGCATTCAGAGTAACTATTGAAAGATATGAAGTTAGTGCCATTGTATTACCTGTAAAGTCCTTGTCTCTGTAGATTGTCTCTGTTTCTTTCTGGTCTATGTTACTTTTGGGCTCTCTCTTCACTTACAGGATTCCCTTTAATATATCATGCAGGGCTGGTTTAGTGACCCCAAATTCTATTACTTTCTGTTTTTCCTGAAAGCTTTTTATCTCTCATTCTATTCTGAATGACAGCCTTGCTGGAAGAAATATTCTTGGCTGAATGTTTTTCTCATTTAGCACCCAGTCCTTTCTGGTGTACCAGGTCTCTATGGGTAGGTCTGCTGCCAGCCTTGTGTTTCTACTTTTGTAAGTTAAGGACCTCTTATCTCAAGCTCCTTTCAGGATTTTGTCTTTGTTTCTGACATTTACAGGCTTCACTCTTATATGTCAGGATGTTGATCTATTTTTATTGATTTTGAGGGTGGTTTCCTCTACCTCCTGTGCTTAAATGCCTGTTTTCTTTCCCAGATTAGGGGAGTTCTCAGGTATGGTAGGCTCAAATATACCTTCTGTCCCTCTGTCTCTATCTTTCTTTATCCTCTGGAACCCCAATAATTAAATATTGTTTTGCTTTATTGTATCACTTACTTCTCAAAGCTTCCCCTCATGATCCATTAGTTGTTTTTCTGTCTTTCCCTCAGCTTCCTTCCTTTCTGTCATCTTCTCTTCTACATCACTGACTCTCTTCTGCTTCATGTACCCTAGTTGTTAGAGCCTACATTTTAGACTGCATCTCAGTTAAAGCATTTTAACTTTTGGGCTGATTAGCTTTTATTTCTGCCTTAGATTCTCTAGTGTCTTTTATGCTTTTTTCAATCCTAGGTAGTAACTTTATCATTGTTATCCTGAATTCGAGCTCTGACATTTTACTTATATCTATATTGATTATATCTGTGGCAGACACTATTACCTCTCTCTCTTTCTTTTGTTGTGAATTCCTCCTTCTAGTAATTTTGCCCAGAGAAGAATGGATGAACTATAGAACAAAATAAAGATTATCAACCATGACCAAAAGAAAATACATGCATGACAAATTCAAAGAGGTCAGAAACCAAAAAAAAAAAAAAAAGGGAAAAAAGAGGGAATGTAGGAGGAGGTTAAGATGGCGGAGGAGTAGGGGACCCCTTTTTCAGCAGGTCCCCTGAGTTGAGGTGGATAGGTACCAGACCAGCAGGAACATCCACGGAATCAGCCTGAGATGCAGGAAGATACATCTGGATCTCTACAAATGAACATCTCCAGCGCTGAGTATCGAGGTACGAAGCGGGGAGCCGTGAAACCGCGCACAGGTATCGGAAGCTAAACAGAAGGGGGAGGGAGCCGCCGTGTCAGGGCGCCGGGAAGCGGTAGCCACCTACACGGGGGAGTGGACAGACCACGGACCCGCACGCTTGAGACAGCAGACTGAGAAGGGAGCTCCGGGAGTGCACGCGGGACGGCTGGCGGTTGGCGGGCCACATGCACAGGGGAGCAGGCGGACTCGCGGACGGCACCTGCGAGACAGCAGACTTAGAACGCGAGCCCCAGGAGCGCGCGCGCAGGGCAGCTGGCGGGCCACCTGCACCGGGTAGTGGGCGGACCGCGGACCCACACTCTGGAAACAGCAGACTGAGTCCGTGAGCCGGGAGCGTGCGCCACCAAGCATCTCACGGAGCTCCGGAGCTCCGGTGTGCTAACTGGATCGAGGCTGAGATCGGGAGCTCCAGGAGCGTGCGCGGGGCGGCTGGCGGCTGGAGGGCCACCTGCACGGGAGAGCAGGCAGACTCACGGTCAGCACCCTCGAGACACCAGACTGAGACGGGGAGATCTGGGAGCCCGTGTGGGGTGGCTGGCGACTGGCGGCTGGTGGGGTTGGAAACACAAAGGACAGAGACGCGCCGGCCCTGGAAGTGAGGGCTGGGACGCCGGGTGTGGGGCGCACAGCCCGGGATGCTGCAGGGTTGAGCAGCACCAACAGAAACAGAGTTAAAGTGGCCAGAACATCAGTGGAGAACGATCCGCGATCCCTCTGTTCTGAGACAGAGGCTGAATTTCAGCCGCTGCTGCTCTCTCAGAAGAGGCATAGCAAACCGCCAGGGAAAGCCGCCAGAGAACAAAAGCCCGGAAATACCGGCTCACAGGGTGCCCATCCCCATCCCCCCTCGCAAGGGACACAGAGACTCTACCCAAACAGGGTTTTCTGAGTACCTGCAGGCAGGCCCCTCCCCCAGAAGGCAGGCTGAAAAATCAAGAAGCCCACAACCCGGAGCACCTGAGTGGCGCAGTCACCAAGCACCTGTCTTCGGATTAGGGTCTGATCACAACATTCCAGAAAGGAGTTCCTCATCGGGCATCTCCACCGGGAGCCGCTTCTTCCTCTCCCACTCCTCTGCTTGGGTTCCCTTTCTTGCTGACTGTCTCTCTCTCTCTCAAATAAATAAATAAACTCTTTAAGGAAGAAGCCCACATCCCTAAGATCTCTATAAAACAAGGGCGCACGGCCTGGGTCCCAGTCAACACTTGGGCTCTGGACAACCCTGCAATCTCTCTTCATCAGAATGACGAGAAGGAGAAGTCCCCCCCAGCAAAGAAAAGATAATGAGTCTGTGGCCTCTGCCACAGAATTGGCCTCGGCCACAGAATTAATACATATGGATGTATCCCAATTATCAGAAATGGAATTCAGAGCAACAATGGTCAAGATGATGAGTAGACTTGAAAAAAGTATTAGAGAAAACATTGCTGAGAATATAGAATCCTAAAGGGCAGAAATGAGAGTGAATCTGACAGAAATTAAAAATTCTATGAGCCAAATGCAGTCAAAACTAGAGGCTCTGACGGCCAGGGTCACCGAGGCAGAGGAACGCGTTAGCGAATTGGAGGATGGGTTAGTAGAAGAAAAAACGAAAATAGAAGCTGGTCTTAAAAAAATCCACGCCCACGAATGTAGATTACGGGAGATTACTGACTCTATGAAACGATCCAATGTCAGAATCATCGGCATCCCTGAAGGGGTGGAGAAAAACAGAGGTCTAGAAGAGATATTTGAACAAATTGTAGCTGAAAACTTCCCTAATCTAGCAAGGGAAACAAGCATTCGTGTCCAAGAGGCAGAGAGGACCCCATCCAAGCTCAACCAGGACAAACCTACGCCACGGCATGTCATAGTGCAATTCGCAAATATTAGATCCAAGGATACAGTATTGAAAGCGGCCAGGGCAAAGAAATTTCTCACGTACCAAGGCAAAGGTATCAGGATTACGTCAGACCTGTCTACAGAGACCTGGAATGAGAGAAAGGCTTGGGGGGGCATTTTTAAAGCTCTTTCAGAGAAAAACATGCAGCCAAGGATCCTTTATCCAGCAAAGCTGTCATTCAGAATTGATGGAGAAATAAAGACGTTCCAAAATCGCCAATCATTAACCAATTTCGTAACCACGAAACCAGCCCTACAGGAGATATTAAGGGGGGCTCTATAAAGGTAAAAAGGCCCCAAGAGTGATACAGAGCAGCAAGTCACAACCGATACAAAGACTTTAAAGAGAAATGGCATCATTAAAATCATATCTGTCAATAATCTCTATCAATCTAAATGGCTTAAACTCTCCCATAAAACGCCACAGGGTTGCAGATTGGATAAAAAGACATGACCCATCCATTTGCTGTCTACAAGAGACTCATTTTGAACCCAAAGATGCATTCAGACTTAGAGTAAGGGGATGGAGTACCATCTTCCACGCAAATGGACCTCAAAAGAAAGCTGGAGTAGCAATTCTCATATCAGATAGACTGGATTTTAAACTAGAGGCCATAGAGAGAGATACAGAAGGGCACTATATTATTCTTAAAGGAAGTATTCAACAAGTGGATATGACAATTATTAATATATATGCCCCCAACAGGGGAGCAGCAAGATACACAAGCCAACTCTTAACCAAAATAAAGAGACATATAGATAAGAACACAGTAATAGTAGGGGACCTCAACACCCCACTATCAGAAATAGACAGAACACCCTGGCAAAAACTAAGCAAAGAATCAAAGGCTTTGAATGCCATACTCGACGAGTTGGACCTCATAGATATATATAGAACACTACACCCCAGAACCAAAGAATACTCATTCTATTCAAATGCCCATGGAACATTCTCAAGAATAGATCATGCTCTGGGACACAAAACAGGTCTCAGCCAATACCAAAAGATTGAAATTATCCCCTGCATATTCTCAGACCACAACGCTCTGAAATTGGAACTCAACCACAAGGAAAAACCTGGAAGAAACTCAAACACTTGGAGGCTAAGAACCATCCTGCTCAAGAATGACTCGATAAACCAGGAAATCAAAAAACAAATTAAACAATTTATGGAGACCAACGAGAATGAATACACAACGGTCCAAAACCTATGGGATACTGCAAAGGCAGTCCTAAGGGGGAAATACATAGCCATCCAAGCCTCACTCAAAAGAATAGAAAAATCTAAAATGCAGTTTCTATATTCTCACCTCAAGAAACTGGAACAGCAACAGAGGGACAGGCCTAACCCACTGACAAGGAAGGAGTTGACCAAGATTAGAGCAGAAATCAATGAATTAGAGACCAGAACCACAGTAGAGCAGATCAACAGGACTAGAAGCTGGTTCTTTGAGAGAATCCATAAAATTGATAGACCACTGGCAAAACTTGTCCAAAAACAAAGAGAAAGGACTGAGATTATTAAAATTATGACTGAAAAGGGAGAGGTCACGACCAGCACCATTGAAATTGCAAGGATTATTAGAAACTTTTATCAACAGCTATATGCCAAAAAACTAAACAATCTGGAAGAGATGGAGGCCTTCCTGGAAACCTATAAACTACCAAGACTGAAACAGGAAGAAATAGATTTCTTAAATAGGCCAATTAACTATGAAGAAATTGAGTCAGTGATAAACAACCTTCCAAATAATAAAACTCCAGGCCCAGACGGTTTTCCTGGGGAATTCTACCAAACATTCAAAGAAGAAATAATACCTATTCTCCTAAAGCTATTTCAAAAAATAGAAACAGAAGGAAAGCTACCAAACTCATTCTATGAGGCTAATATTACCTTGATCCCCAAACCAGGCAAAGACCCCCTCAAAAAGGAGAATTACAGACCGATTTCTCTAATGAATATGGATGCCAAAATCCTCAACAAGATCCTTGCTAATAGAATCCAACAGTACATTAAAAGGATTATCCATCATGACCAAGTGGGATTCATACCTGGGATGCAAGCATGGTTCAACACTCGCAAATCAATCAATGTGATACATCATATCAACAAGAAAAGACTCAAGAACCATATGATCCTCTCAATTGATGCAGAAAAAGCATTTGACAAAATACAGCATCCTTTCCTGATTAAAACCCTTCAGAGTGTAGGAATAGAGGGTACATTTCTCAATCTCATAAAAGCCATCTATGAAAAGCCTACTGCAAGCATTATTCTCAATGGGGAAAAGCTGGAAGCCTTTCCCTTAAGATCAGGAACACGACAAGGATGCCCACTCTCGCCACTATTATTCAACATAGTACTAGAAGTCCTTGCAACAGCAATCAGAAGACAAAAAGGGATCAAAGGTATCCAAATCGGCAAAGAAGAAGTCAAACTGTCTCTCTTTGCAGATGACATGATACTCTATATGGAAAACCCAAAGGAATCCACTCCCAAACTATTAGAAGTTATAGAACAATTCAGTAAGGTGGCAGGATACAAAATCAATGCCCAGAAATCAGTTGCATTTCTATACACGAATAACGAGACTGAAGAAAGAGAAATTAGGGAATCCATCCCATTTACAATAACACCAAAAACCATGCGTTACCTTGGAATTAACTTAACCAGAGACGTAAAGGACCTATATGCTAGAAACTATAGATCACTTTTGAAAGATATTGAGGAAGACATAAAAAGATGGAAAAATATTCCATGCTCATGGATTGGAAGAATTAACATAGTTAAAATGTCCATACTACCCAGAGCAATCTACACTTTCAATGCTATCCCGATCAAAATACCGAGGACATTTTTCAAAGAACTGGAACAAATAGTCCTTAAATTTGTATGGAACCAGAAAAGGCCCCGAATCTCCAAGGAACTGTTGAAAAGGAAAAACAAAGCTGGGGGCATCACAATGCCGGATTTCGAGCTGTACTACAAAGCTGTGATCACAAAGACAGCATGGTACTGGCACAAAAACAGACACATCGACCAATGGAACAGAATAGAGAACCCAGAAATGGACCCTCGGCTCTTTGGGCAACTAATCTTTGATAAAGCAGGAAAAAACATCCGGTGGAAAAAAGACAGTCTCTTCAATAAATGGTGCTGGGAAAATTGGACAGCTACATGCAAAAGAATGAAACTTGACCACTCTCTCACACCATACACAAAAATAAACTCCAAATGGATGAAAGACCTCAATGTGAGACAGGAATCCATCAAAATTCTAGAGGAGAACATAGGCAACAACTTCTATGACATCGGCCAGAGCAACCTTTTTCACGACACATCTCCAAAGGCAAGAGAAATAAAAGATAAAATGAACTTATGGGACTTTATCAGGATAAAGAGCTTCTGCACAGCCAAGGAAACAGTCAAAAAAACTAAGAGACAGCCCACGGAATGGGAGAATATATTTGCAAAGGACACCACAGATAAAGGACTGGTATCCAAGATCTACAAAGAACTTCTCAAACTCAATACACGAGAAACAAATAAACAAATCATAAAATGGGCAGAAGATATGAACAGACACTTTTCCAATGAAGACATACAAATGGCTAACAGACACATGAAAAAATGTTCAAAATCATTAGCCATCAGGGAAATTCAAATCAAAACCACACTGAGATACCACCTTACGCCAGTTAGAATGGCAAAGATAGACAAGGCAAGAAACAACAATTGTTGGAGAGGATGTGGAGAAAGGGGATCCCTCCTACATTGTTGGTGGGAATGCAAGTTGGTACAGCCACTCTGGAAAACAGTGTGGAGGTCCCTTAAAAAGTTAAAAATTGAACTACCCTATGACCCAGCCATTGCACTACTGGGTGTTTACCCCAAAGATACAGACGTAGTAAAGAGAAGGGCCATATGCACCCCAATGTTCATAGCTGCATTGTCCACAATAGCCAAATCATGGAAGGAGCCGAGATGCCCTTCAACAGATGACTGGATTAAGAAGCTGTGGTCCATATATACAATGGAATATTACTCAGCTATCAGAAAGAACGAATTCTCAACATTTGCTGCAACATGGACGGCACTGGAGGAGATAATGCTAAGTGAAATAAGTCAAGCAGAGAAAGACAATTATCATATGATTTCTCTCATCTATGGAACATAAGAACTAGGATGATCGGTAGGGGAAGAAAGGGATAAAGAAAAGGGGGGTAATCAGAAGGGGGAATGAAACATGAGAGACTATGGACTATGAGAAACAAACTGAAGACTTCAGAGGGGAGGGGGTGGGGTGGGGTAATGGGATAGACTGGTGATGGGTAGTAAGGAGGGCACGTATTGCATGGTGCACTGGGTGTTATACGTAACTAATGAAGCATCAAACTTTACATCGGAATCTGGGGATGTACTGTATGGTGTTTAACATAATATAATAAAATAAAAAATAAATAAAAAAAAAAGAGAGAATGTAACCTCAAAGGTGGACAGAACAGGTGTTCCACTTGGTCCTGGGTGTATTTTGGTCTGTTTGTTAGAAGACACTAAGTCCTAAAATTGTAAACAAAGCAAAACTTATATATATACAAAAATAAAATTCAGTACAGTGAAAGGAAGCCAAAAATTAAGAATATATCTATAAAATGTAAATGTAAAAAAAATTAAAAAGAAGACACTTAAAGACAAAGAGTTGATAAAATAAGAAACTAGTTAAAAGGGAAAAAAAGAAAAAAACTTTAAATTGAAAGACTAAAGACTTATGGGGAAAAAAAACCCTCTAATTCTATATACTACTTTCCTCTAATACAGCAGTTCTTCAGTTCTGAATGATCTAAAACCTTGATATTCCCCTGAGCATTCTACTGGTCCTTTTGGGGTGGGCCTGTTACACTGATTGTCAGGAGACTTTGCCTGGGCTGGGCTGAGTTGCACCACCCCTTGCCAGGTGGCCAGGCTCAGTGCAAGCTGCTTTGGGTTGTTCTATTGGCTTTTGTTCCTTTAAGTCTTTTCACACTATTTTAGAGGATGAAAATAAGTAAAAAATTGCAGTGCCCCGATCTCCAGCCCCTGAGCTGAAGGATCACAGACCCCACTCTTCAGCGCGGTCAGTCACTTGTGTGTGGCTCAAACCCCACACACTCCTGTGGTGCACGCCCACACCAATCCTCCCAGGGGAAGGAGGCGTGTCTCACCATGGCCGCTGCTCACTGGGCTCTTGCTGGGGAGCATTTGCCCCACCGTTCATGCATCCGCACCACTCTTCCTGGGGGAAGGATTCAGATATCGCAGCAGTTGTCATTTGCTGTGCCCCTGCTTGGAGTGTGGTCACCAGATCTTGCAGCAGCTCAGCTGTTCCTGGTTATGGCAACACCTAGCAGCTGAGAGGCCCCTTCTTGCCTTACTGATCGTAGTCGCTTCCCTTCTCCAACGCTCGGGAACTCTGCAGCACTCTGGCACCCCCATTCTTTCTGTTACCCTGGGGATCCTGAGACCACAGTGTCCCACTTCAAATTCTGCCTGCTTTGCCACCTGAGCACCTTTCAGGCGGCGAAGTCCCCCACAGTAGCAGACTTCAAAAAGCTCCTATTTTGCATTCCACTGCTATATCATTTTCCAGTAGCCAGTTACAGAGAGTTCCTCACCCCCGTGTTTTATCTTCTGATAGATCCCCTCAGATTCTGAGATTCATGTCCCTGCATCTCCTACCTTTCAAAAAGTGATTGCTTTTCTATTTGTAGAAATGCAGCAATTCTTTTTTCTTTTCTTTCTTTCTTTCTTTCTTTCTTTTTTTTTTTTTTTTTAAAGATTTTACCTATTTATTTGACAGAGAGAGAGACAGTCAGTGAGAGAGGGAACACAAGCAGGGAGAGTGGGAGAGGAAGAAGCAGGCTCCCAGTGGAGGAGCCCGATGCGGGGCTCGATCCCAGCACTCTGGCATCACGCCTGCAGCTGAAGGCAGATGCTTAACGACTGAGCCACCCGGGGCCCCCAGCAATTCTTTTCTTAAATCTCAGGTTGAATTCACAGATGTTCGGAATGATTTGATAGCCATCTAGCTGAATTCAAGGGACCAGATGAAATAAAGGTCCCCTACTCTTCCACCATCCTCCCTCTCTCTGAGACAACTTTTTAAATAAAGCAGTTTAATGCCATATTTCTAAGATTTTATTTTCTGAAACTTATGTTTAGGTATTAGTGAGTTTTTGCATTGACTTGTTACTTTCTCTTTGATTATTTATCATTTCTCTTCCTCTTCACAATGATTATATTTTAAACCATAATTTTGTCCTAAAACTAGACTTGATAATTTGGAAAGGTATTTTGTGCAAGCAAATGTCAAATAGGGGTTGGGAGAAAGGGATACATCTTTTAGAAGTAAGACTGAAAACACATTTAGAAAAATGCATTCAGGGGCACCTGGGTGGCTCAGTCATTAAGCGTCTGCCTTCCGCTCAGGGCATGATCCCGGAGTTCTGGGATCAAGCCCCACGTCAGGCTCTTCTGCTGGGAGCCTGCTTCTTCCTCTACCACTCCCCCTGCTTGTGTTCCCTCTCTTGCTGGCTGTCTCTCTTTCTGGCAAATAAATAAATGAAACCTTAAAAAAAAAGGAAATAAAAAGAAAAATGCATTCAAATTCAAGAAACATTTCCCCCCTTGAGGTCTTTTGATAAACACACAGATGCTAGTACCAAATCTATATAGTTAAGGGTATCTTACAAATGGGTAAGAAAAATGTAATTTCATGGATTTATGGAGCCACCTCTTTTTATTCACCTTCTCAAAGAAAGAAAGTAAGCAGTGCAAAGAGAATGTTGACTCAAGGATATGAGCTCAATTATGCCAGCTCTAATTGTAGTCATGTTTTGAGAAATAGTTTACAATATTTAAACCCAAATAATTTACATGGGTGCCTTTACTTTCCCAGCTGGTAAGTTTGTTTTTCAGCATTAAAATAGTCAAACACCCCAAGACTATTGAAAGGAAGTTAACTTTCAGGAATAAAGATTTTGTCAAGAATTGGTTTTGGCAAAAGATGACTATAATTTAAAGAATAATAGAGTCTAACACTTTTCTGGAAGTATTTTTCACACAGTTTGATACACTTTTCAAAATCTGAACTCATTTTTAAATTGAGATATAAATCACATACAATAAAATTCAGCCATTTTCAGTGTATGATTCAGTGGCTTTTAGTATATTAACAAAGGAAAGCAACCACCACCACTATCTAATTCCAAAATATTTTCATCATCCCCCAAAGAAACCGATTATCTATTAGCAGTCACACCCCACAAAGTCACAATCTTAGCCTATGGCAACCACTAACCTGCATCTTCTCCATCTGGATATATCTCTTCTGATCATTTCATATAAATGAAATTATACAATGTGTGCTATTTTGTGTTTGCTTCTTTTATTTAGTCTAGTGTTTTTAGAATTCATCCATGTTGTTGCATGAGTCAGAACTTTATTCCTTTCAATGGCTGAATCATAACCCATTGTATGGATATATCATTCATTCACTGATGGAAATCTGAGTTGTTTCCAATTTGGGGCTGTTATAAATTATGCTGCTATGCACATTTGTGCACAAGTTTTTGTGTAGACATGTGCTTTCAATTCTTTGGGGTATATACTTACAAATGGAGTTGCTGAGTCATACGATAACTTTGTTTAACCTTTTGAGTAACTGCCAAACTGTTTTTTAAAGTGACTGCACCATTTTACACTCCAATCAGCAATGTGTGAGGGTCTGATTTCTCCATATCCTTGCCAGCATTTACTGTTTTCCATTATTCTTTTAATTATAGTCATCCTAGCAGGTGTGAAGTGTTATTGTGGTTTTGGTTTGCATTTCCTTAATGGCTAATGATGTTGATTATTTTTTTATGTGCTTGTTGGTCATTTGTATATCTTCTTTGGAGAAATGTCTATTTAAGTCTTGGCTAGTTTTTAATTGTCTTTTTGTTGTTGAATTGTAGGATTTCTTTCTATGTTCTGAATATTAGATTCCTATCTGATTAATTTGCAAATATTCTCTCCCAGTCTGTGGGTTTCTTTTCACTTTCTTTTTTTTTTAAGATGTTATTTATTAATTTGAGAGGGAGAGAGAGCACAAGCAGGGGAAAGGGGAGGGGCAGAGGGAGAGGGAGAAGCAGATCCCCTATGGGCAGGGGGCCTGTGGGACTCCATCCCAGGACCCTGGGATCATGACCTGAGCCAAAGGGAGACGCTTAACCAACTGAACCACCCAGGTGCCTCACTTTTCATTTTATCATAAACTTATTGCACAGAAGTTCTACATTTTAGTGGTCCAATTTATTTTTCTTTTGTTTCTTGTGCTTTTTGTACTTCATCTAAGAAACCATTGCCAAATATGAGGCAATGGTGATTTACCACTCTTTTCTTCTAAGAGGTTTAGTTTTAGCTCTTACATTTAGATCTTTTATAAACTATGCATTAATTTTTGTATATAGCTTGAGATACATGTCCAGTTTCTCCTTTTCTCTCTCACCCTCCCCCTCTTCTCCTCTTCCCTCCTCCTCCAACTCCTCCTCATCATCATTCTTCTTCTTCTTCTTCTTCTTTCTTCCTTCTTCTTCCATTTGCATGTGGGTATTCATTTGTTGAAGAGACACTAGTTTAGTAGGTGAACTCTCAGCTCTATAACATTGATCTATACGTATAACCTTGTGCCAGTATCACTTTTTTAAATTTAAATTTTAGTTAGTTAATATACAGTGCAATATTGGTTTCTGGAGTGGAATTCATGATTCATTACATACAACACCCAGTGCTCATCACAACAGGGGTACAACTGTATCTTGATTACCATTGCTTTATAGTGGGTTTTGAAATTGTGAGTCCTCTGTTTTACTTTTTCAACGTATTTTGACTATTCTGGAATACTTGAAATTTCATATTAATTGTAGAATCAGCTTGCCAATTAATGCAAAAAACTCACCTGGGATTTTGAAGGAGATTGCACTGAATTTGTAGATTAATTTGGGGAGTGTTTCTCTCTTAACAATGTTAAATCTTCTTTTTTTTTTTTAATTTTATTTTATTATATTGTGTTAATCACCATACAGTACATCCCCAGATTCCGATGTAAAGTTTGATGCTTCATTAGTTGCGTATAACAATGTTAAATCTTCTGATACCTGAACATGTGATGTTTTTCTGTCCATTTATATATATTTTCTTTAATTTTTTTCAATAATATTTTGTAGTTTTCAGTGTATAAGTTTGGCACTTATTTATTCCTAAATATTTTATTTGTTTTGTTATTATTGTACATAGACTTGCTTCCTTAATTTTATTTTGATTGTTCATTGAAAATATAACGTGATACAATTGATTTTTGTGTATTGATTTTTATATCCTGTAACTTTGTTGAATTCATTTATAAGTTCTAAATGTTTTTCAGGATTCCTTAGGATTTTCTATATACAAGAGTTTGTCATCTGTGAATAGAGATAGATTTACTTCTTCTTTTCCAATCTGGATTCCTTTTCTTTCTTTTTCTTTCTAGTTGTGGTGACTAGAATTCACCTAGGATAATACTGAGTAGGTAGCAAGAATGGACATCTTTGTCTTGTTCTTGATGTTAAGAAAAAAAAATCCAATCCTTCACCATGAAGTATGATGTTAGCTCTGGGTTTTTGTAGATGCCCTTTATCGGATGAATATATTCCCTTCTATTCCTACTTTGTTAAGTGTTTTTATTTGTTGGTTCACAAATTGGCCCTGTACACAGAGGGCAGGGAGAAACCTAAGAAAGAGGCGGACCACTCCAGATTGGTCCATGGAAGTTTTAATAAGCAAAGGAACTTACTTATGAGGTTTCTATTAGGCAGCTGCAAGGCTAGTAGATCTACACACCAGCCTGCCAGAATCTCAAAAGTTTATATAAAGGCTTTAACTGGGTTTAATCACATATACCACCTAGATGGTCTGAACAACACCTGTAGTTCTTTTTTTGTGGTGTCTTTGTATGACTTTGGCATCAGGGTGATACTGACCTCATAGAATGAATTTGGAAGTTTTCTTTCTTCTTCCTTTTTTTTTTTGAATAGTTTGAGAAGAATAAGTTTTAACTCTTTTTTAAACGTTTGGTAGAATTCATCTGTGAAGCCATCTGGTTGGGAATGTTTTGACTAATGATTCATTTTCATGCTGGTAATTGGTCTGTTCAAATTTTCTATTTCTTCCTGCTTTAGTTTTGATAGGTCATATGTTTCTAGGAATTTATCCCTTTCTTCTGAGTTGTCCAGTTTGTTGGCATATAGTTTTCATAGCACTCTGTTACAACTGTTTGTATTTCTGTGGTGTTGGTTGTTATTTCTTCTCTTTCAATAATGATTTTGTTATTTTGTTGCTGGTTATAGCCTCTGCCTGGTTAAATCTGTTCTTAATAATTTTTATAATGATATTCTCTATTTTAGGAGACATTATTTTCATGCTTTACTTTAGTTCTTTAGATTTTATTTTATTTTATTTTTTTAGTTTTTTGAGTGGAAGAGTAGAGAAAGAAAGAATTTCAAGTTGACTCTGTGCTGAGCACAGAGCCTGATGCAGGACTTCATCTCATGACCCTGAGATCATGACCTGAGCTGAAACCAAGAGTTGGATGCTTAACTGCTTATGCCACCCAGGTGCCCCCAGTGTATGGAATTCTTCAGGGAAGATTTTATTAATTGCTTTTTTCTTTGTGTGTGGGCCATACTTTCTCATTTCTTTGCATGTCTCATAAATTTTTATTGAAAATTGGACATTTTAAATAATATAATGTGAGAACTTTAGAATCAGTTTCTCTCTTTCCTAGGGCCTGTTATTGTTGCTGTTTGTTGCTATAGTTTATTACTTTTATGAGCTGATTATGTAAAGACTGTATTCTGCATAGTTAGCTTAGTGGTCAACTAATGATTGGACAGAGCTTTCCGTATCTATCTCCCAGTCTTTTCCAAAAGGCTTTGTGTGTGTGTTGGACCACACCTTCCACACTGAGCCAGATACTGTACAACTCTACTTCTGGTTTACTTCCTGCTTGGCAGAGACTCAAATTTAGTTCAGGATGAGAACTTAGGGCATTCTTAAATCTTTTCTGGGCACAATTTTGGGCATGTACATGGCTATCTAGCTTCTCTGGAATTTGTTGGAGCTTTTCAAAACCACTATGGATATCTCCTTCCTCAGCTTTATTTTTTATGTGCTTCTATTATCCTATTGTTTACCCCAACTGTTACCTATTCAGCATCCACAATGTTGAAGGATTGACTGATTGTTTTTGACAAACATCCTTGTGTTGGACAATCAGATGAAATAAAGACAGCCTGGTGAGTGGGGTCTTCTAAGGAACCACTAGGCAAATCAAATAATGGTAATAATCTGGAAATTGGGCTTTGGAAGAGATCCAGCTGCACTCTTCATCCACCATTGGCTGCCAGAGTATGTCCACTATGATTGCAGGCTGTTAGTTTTCCAAGCTACTGCAGAATTGGGAAAGTAGGGTGGGGATAGGGCACATTAAAATGTCATGTGTCCTGCTGTTATTATTGAGATTTAACTGTTTGTCTTGAATAAATGTTTCCTAGGTTTCTGAAAGATTTTGGTGAATTTCCAGGGTTCTGAAAATGTTACTTTGGGTCATTTTTTGCCAGTGTTCTCCTTGCTTTAGTGGAGAAGATTTGTTGATTTTCTTTTTCTGCCATTTTCACTGACTTCTGTTGAAAGTCTAAAAGTCTAGTGACTTTTAGTGAGCTAAGTTAATTTTTAATTATAAAAGTATACATTTAATTACAAATATTTACTGCCACAGCTTATTACATCATTAGACTATTATTTTTATGAATCCACATAGTTTTAGAGAATATTTTCATGAAGTCTTGGTGCTTGAAGCATTAAAATAACATAATAAATTTTGAACAAAACTAATGTGATTGATTGAAATGCTTTGTCAAAATCAGTGAGCTAGAAACTGCATATCACATACTTCCAACACCTCGTCACATCTTTATGTGTTCCTCCTCTAACTTCTCCAGGTTTCATTGCAATGATACAGGTTTAGAATGCAATGAGGAGGCTAGTACCTTGGACCTACAAGTTCAGGGTGAGCTTCAGAATCCTGAGCAACCACTGAAGGTCAAGATTCTCCTGTGACCTGGTTAGTGACTCCCATTGTTATGTGACTCTGGCAAGGGGGAAAGTTTAAAAAATCGCTTCATTCGTAAATGAAAACATACACATACACACACATACACAGAAATGAAAATAAAAGAAAAACAGTAAATACCTATGTATTCAAGCAGGAAAATAGAAATTGCACTTTTTTCTGGCTTTCAGTTCTAAGCCATAACCTATTTTTAAATTATAACTGTCAAATCATTTTGATTTGTTGAAAGAAAGAGATTAACTACCTGGATACTGACAACCAAATAGCACACATCCTTCCTCTTTAACTTCATACTCTGCCTCTAGCCTTCTTCCCAGACACACCCAGAAATTATATACAATATTTCTTTTTTCATTCAGTCTCTTTGGGGATTGCTGAGAAAGTGGGGAAACTGAGTTTACCACACGGTGAGTGAATCTTCCCTTTTAGGGGATTTGGCTTAAACCCAAGTTTTTTGAGCAGTAAATTTGACAGGAGTTCAGGGAGAGTCTTTGCCTGGACTCATCCTAGAACACTTGGTGCCACACCTATTTCAGAGTTGCACAGCCCAGGTATGTACAAGGTGTGGCGTGCAGGGTTGATCTCAGCTGAAATAAGTGACATGTTCCTGGCGTCCTTTTTGCTGCATTATTTTCTTCTTATGAGAACTTTTTTTTACTACTTAGCCTTTCATTCTTCTCATTGTATTAAAACTGCTCCCAGGAAAAAGATTTGAGAAATTCATCAGCCTTATAAAAGATAAGGGATCAGACTGAATGAATACTCCTTTCAAGAGCATTTCGTTTTAACAGGAAACAAAAACTTAAGCTAAAGGATGAAGATTTCCTAAGAAACTTGGTTTACAAGTATGACAGACTAGAGAAATGTGGTTTGCTGTTAATGTGTCCTTCCTGTTACCCTAACACCCAGATTGGTTTACTTTTCTTCCTTCCTTCCTTCCTTCCTTCCTTCCTTCCTTCCAATTTATTCCCATTGCTATAATTTTCAACCCTGTGACTTATTTATTCTAGAACTAGAAGTCTGTACACCTTCATCTGCTTCATCTATTTTGCTCATCCCCTACCCTCTCCTTTCTGGCAACCAAATACAATTCTCTGTGTTTATGACATTTTCTTCTTTTGTTTTGTTTTTACTTTGTTTTGTTTGTCAGGTTCGACATATAAGTAAAATCATAGGGTATTTGCCTTTCTCTGTCTCACTGATTTCACCTAGCATAATACCCTCTAGGTCCACCCATGTTGTCATGAGTGACAAGATCTCATTCTTTCTTTGGCTGAGTAATGTTCCATAGTGTATACATGTGACATTTTCTTTATCCATTCATCTATTGACAGACACTTGTGTAGCTTCCGTATCTTTGCTATTGTAATTAATGCTGCAATAAACATAGGGGTGCATGTATCTTTTGATTTGTTTTCTTCAGGTAAATATCCAAAAGTGGAATTAATGGATTTTATGGTATTTCTTTTTTTTTAATTTTTGGAGAAAACCTTATACCATTTTCCTTAGTGGCTGCACCAATTTACATTCCCACCAACAGTGGATGAAGGTTCCCTTTTCTCCACATCCTTGACAAAATTTATTATTTCTTATCTTTTTGATACTAGCCATTTGCATTTCCCCGATGATTAGTGATTTTGAGTATCTTTTTATATGTCTGTTGGCCATCTGTATGTCTTCTTTGGAAAAATGTCTATTAAGATCCCTGTGCTCATTTTTCAGTTGGAGTATTTGTGGTGGTGGTGGTGTTGTTGGTGTTGAGTTGTATGAGTTCTTTATATTTTTTTGGAGATCCCTTATTGGATATATGACTTGCAAATATCTTCTGCCATTTATTACATTGCTTTTTTGTTTTATTAATGGTTTCTTTCACTGTGCAAAAGCTTTTGAATTTGAGGTAGTTTTATTATTTTTGCTTTTATTTCCCTGCCCCCAGGGAAACATATCCAGAAAGATATTTCTAAGGCTGATGTCCAATAATTTACTGTGTGTGTTTTATTTTAGGAGTTTTAGGATTGCAGTTCTTACATTTAAGATTTTAATCCATTTTGGCTTTATTTTTTTGTATGTTTTTAGAAATCAGTCCTGTTTCATTCCTTTGGATGTAGCTGTCTAGTTGTTTCACACAATTTATTGGAGAGACTTTTTCCCATTGTATATTCTTGCCTCCTTTGTCATAGATTAATAGACCATATAAACATGGGTTTATTTCTGAGCACTCTGTTCTGTTCCATTGAGCTATGTGTCTTTTTTTTTTTTTTTGGTACAATTACTATACTCTTTTGATTTTTACAACTTTGGGATTGTGAAATCTCCAACTCTTTTCTTCTTTCTCAAGATTGCTTTGGTTATTTGGGGTCTTTTGTTGTTCCACACAAACTTTAGGATTCTTTGTTCTAGTTTTGTGGAAAATACTATTTTTTTCAGAGAACAAATACTATTGGTATTTTGATAGGGATTGCATTGATTCTGAAGATTCTTTTGGTATCTTGAATATTTCAACAATATTAATTCTTCTAATACATGAGCATGGCATAAGTTTCCTTTTACTTGTGTAGTCTTCAATTTCAATTTCTTTTATCAAGGCCTTATAATGTTCAGAGTATGAGTTTTTCTCCTTTTGATTAAGTTTATTCCTAGGTATTTTATTATTTTTGAGGCCATTGTAAATGGGATTGTTTTCTTAATTTCTCTTTCTGCTAGTTTGCTATTAATATATAGAAATTCAAAGATTTCTGTCTATTAATTTTGTATCCTGCAACTTTACCGAATTTATTTACTAATACTAATAGTTTTTTGATGAGGTCTTTAGGGTTTTCTATATACAGTATCATGTCATCTGCAAATAGTGACTGTTTTACTTCTTTCTTATTGATTTTGGTGCACTTTATGTCTTTTCCTTGTCTAGTTGCTGTGGCTAGGACTTCCAACTCTGTGCTGAATAAAGTGGTTAGAGTGAACATCCTTGTCTTGTTCTTGTTCGTAGAGATAAACTTTCAACATTTCACCATTGAGTATTATGGTCACTCCGGGTTTGTCATATATAACCTTTATTGTGATGAGGTATGTTGTGTGTTTGTGTATCTCATGTTGAATTTATTCCTTGGTCTTTTTTTTTTTTTTGCGGACATAATATATTGTTTATTTATTTTTTAATAATTTCAAACTTACAGGAAATTTCAAAATTACAGAAAAGTTGCAAGAATAATTAAAATAAATCCCATAAATCCAGATTTGACAATTTTAAGCATTTTGCCACATTTAAAAATTATCTTTTCTATATAGATATATAGTATAGCTCAAAACTTCTGAGACATTTGAGAGTAAATTGCATACATTATGTATCTTTATTCCATGAAAAATTTAATGTGTATTTCCAAAGAACAATAATGCCCTTTTAAATACTTACAGTTTAGTTATAAAATTCAGGAAACTTAAAATTTATATAATACTTTCAGTTAAACTGTAGTCATAATCCAGTTTTGTCTCTTGTATCAATAGTTTGTCCTTTATAGCAATGATGTTTCCAGTACAGAATCTACTCTAGAATCATGCATTGCATCTAGACATATCTCATTGGTTTATATTAATTTTAACTGGTAATAGTTTAGTGTTGATGTCATTGGTATTTTTGAACAATACAAGATGGGTATTTTAGAGATTATAACCCAATGTATATTTGTCTAACTTTTATAATTATATTTAGATTATGGAAATAATACTGTATATGATGTATCCTTCTCAGAGATAGACATGATATTCTTTTGCATCTTAAAGGTGATGTTAACTTTGATTGCTTGTGTAAAATTTTCTCTGGCTTCTCAGTACTTTGTTAATATTTTTCTTTTTGTAATTAATAAGTAATTGATTATTATTCATTTAATAATTAATAAATTAAAGTATTTCTTACTTCTGACCTTTCTATTTTGTTTTATACCTTGTGTTTCTTTCCTTGTCTTACTGCAATGGACACATAAGTAGGAATATTTACAATAAGCTTTTCTGTCCTGTTCTAGTTTTTATTTGTATTATTTATTTATTTATTTATTTATTTATTTATTTTTTAAAGATCTTATTTATTTGAAAGAGAGAGAGAGAGAGATTGGGCTCCCTGGAGGGGGGGCTCAATCCCAGGGCCCTGGATCAGGACCTGAGCAGAAGGCATCCACTTTACCAACTAAGCTACCCCAGGCACCCTTGTCCTATTCTAGTTTTTAAAGACTATTTCCTTCCTTATTATCCCTTAATTTCTTTTTTTTTAATACTTTATTTTTTGGTGAGTATATTTTATTAAAAATATTTTTCTTGGAAAGTGTGCCTTCACTCTAGTTTTGAAAAATTTTGGTATAATGTTAAACATAGTACTTCCTTCCATTTTAATTCTGTATACATGTCCAGTTATGTACCTAAGCTACTATTATTTCTTTGATTTTTGTCTTTTTTCTTTATTAATCATGCAACAGATTTAAAAATTTCATTAGCATTCTACAAGAATCACCTTTTAGTTTCATTGA
This sequence comes from Ailuropoda melanoleuca, assembly GCF_002007445.2. Lineage (NCBI taxonomy): Eukaryota > Metazoa > Chordata > Mammalia > Carnivora > Ursidae > Ailuropoda > Ailuropoda melanoleuca. The sequence goes on along the minus strand of NC_048218.1, from coordinate 117,366,813 downwards.
TATCTGTTGTATTCATTTTCCCCTTCTTTTTTTTACATGCTCTTATGTTTTATTCTCCTCCTTCTGCTTTCTTTAAGAATATGTTGCTGTTGTTTCTCTAACTTATTAAGCTGGCTCTTGAGCTTTTGTAAATAAGTACTTATGAACATTAGTTTCCCTCATAATACTGCTCTGACAATGTCCCATAAATTTTGGTATGCTATATTTGTTTGGCTGTATCTAAGTATAAGAAAATTATTATTATTTGTATTCTTTGACCAATGAGTTACTAAGAAAATGTTTTTAAATGTCCAAATATATGAGTTTTAAAGGTATTCCTTCCATCACTGATTTCTAAGTTAACGCCATTGTCCTAAAGCATGATCAGTGTGATGTTTGTTGATTGTTGACTTTCCTTTTACTCTCATTTCATGTCCTTCCATCAATAATTCTCATCCACTTCCTCTTCAGAATGTGCCCAAGATATGAGCACTGTTTGCTACCTTCCTTACCACCACGTTATTCCATGTTGCCATTGTCTCTCACCAAGATGACTGACACAGCCTCCCACATAGACATTTTGCTTCCTCTCTTCCTCCTACAGGTTATTATTATTCTGAATAAAAGTCAAAGTTTTTCGGTAGCCTGTAAGACACTACATGATCTCCCCTCACTCCTCTTTACCCTTTGGTCTTATTCTCCCACCATTTGATTGCCTTCTTAACACATTCTAAAAATACCAGTTCATTGATCATGCCCTGATGATGCCAGCAACGTGCCCTTTTTAAGGCCTTAGGAATTGTTATTTTCTTCTTTTAAAATGTTCTTCCCCTTGAAATTGTATGTTTCTACTGTCTTTCTCACCTCCTTTAACTTGTTGCTCAAATATTACATTCTCAGTGAGATTTTCCCTAAACGCTTTTTAAAAAAGGTTAAGTCCCTTTATCAGGAACTCCCTACGAGTTCCTAATTTTTTTTTTATTTGTCCATAGCACTTAATGTGTGTCACTAGAATATAAGCTCATGAGTTCAATATTTTTTGTGATATTTTGTATTTCTCATTGTAGCATCTCTTGCAATTTGAAAAGCACCTGACACATAGTGAGAAATCTGTAATGTACAAACAGCAGTAGTCCTAAACATAGAGGATTGAAATGTAAATGACTAAATAAAAAATAGACAGATAAAGAAAGCAATATATTTAATAATTACAAATTTGGCTTCTAAAATATGTACAATAGGCCATTCTCTGGAAAATACATTTAGAGGGAAAGTATGTAAGTTAGGAAATATAATTCAGAATAAAAACACATAAAAATACAAGAGACATGGATAGTCTATGTCATGTGGAAAATAGTTATGAAATGTGATGTACAAATATATGTAAATAAATTAGAAAATTTCAACAAATGATAACTTTATGAAAAATTAAAATTAACACTTCAAAACCAGAAAAATGTAACTGACTATAAAGAGAGAAGGACATGTCCAACTTCATCTGGCAGGCATGGGCCCTTTCCTGCCATCACAAAATATTTGCGTTACAAGTCTTTGCAATTTGTCTGTCTCTGGACTCAGAGAATCACTCCAGTTTCATCCTCGTTTGTTACTCTTGAACTCTTTCTACTTCAGTTGACCTAGAATTAACCCAATGTAATTTTTTTCTCTGTACATTTTGATTTGTTAATGTGTATTGCACAACTGATTTTGCTAATTCTGCACCAGTAGCTGCAAGGAGCCTCACTTAGCACTACTGCCGCCTTTGGTCTCAGTCCAGAAGGGCATGCAGGGTGCTGGACAGCACACTATCCAAAGGCTTCGTGGACCTTCTGGCTGTAGCTGGCAACAATGATCGGTCCCTTCCAGCTGATATCATTGAGAGGTTCGCCGGAGAGTAGGAACGGCTAGGTCAAGAAGTTCCAGCTTCATGACTAAGACTTGTGTTTGCCGGTTTAGTGTGAGGAAGGCCACAGTGTCATCACATATTAAAATGACATGAACTCTCTTCATTTTTCTGATTGTGAAGAAACTTCTGTAGCAATGGAAGCACATTTGAGGTTTCTCCCCCAAATTCCTGCAACTGTTATAAACTTCTTCTGCCAAGACCAGATGGAGAAGCCCATGCTGCTGGCAATCCACACTCACTGTGGGCTCATGCCCATGGAGCAGGTGCACCGTGAGGCTCAGGACCCACAATTCTTCTGCATCAGATGAAGCTGTTGTATCCACCTGTCTGACATCCAGAGGGGCTGCCATATAATTGCAGGAGTGCTCAGGTCTCTGTCAGGAGAAGTTGATGAAACTGATCTGAGGAAGGGGTGCTTTGTAAAGGGTTCCTGCTCCAGAATGATATAATGTTAGAGTAAGTACAAATGGACTGTTTGATGAAACAAACCATTTCCTGACAGATATCACCTCCATCACACACCTAACGCTTCCTGCTTTTTGAAGCAAACTAAAGGCCATTGAGGTAGCTAGTAAGTGGCAAAATCTTCCCAATAGGTAGACACATGACAAGAGGCTGATGCCATTCACAGTGCCCTCAAAATATTTTTCCTAAGGGCTGGTTTTCTGTTATACACATCCCTGAGAAAAGCCTACCTGTACCAAATATCTATTAAACTGAACACAGTATATGATAATACAGAAAAAATTTGCTAGCACTGGAAACATTTAAGGAAATATATGGAAATTCACTCAATATAGAATGCTCAAACAAATTGAGCCAAGGACCTAGTAACTATGAAGAAAAATTTTGCTTGGTAAGTAAATTGAAAATATCCCCAATAGAACCACCTTAGGATTTCCATCACTGAACTTCAGAAGGAGAACACACAGCAGTCACAGATAAATTTTTGCATGGTAAATCTTGACTATATATATATATATACACACACACAAATTTTGTGAAAAGTGCTTTAGGTGCTGGAGACCAGACAGAACAAGAAATTTTCAAAAAGACAATGTTAAGCCATGATTTGAGGATTGAGACAACATTCTGTGTTTCAAGATTTCCACTTTGGGCATGACATAATTCATATGCTAATTAACTGGAGACATGCTCAGGAGCACCAAAACCCAAAAATGATAGTACCCACCCTATTAGTTTCCTGTAGCTGCCATAAATGGGGTTTAAGTACCCCCAGGTGTAAGTACCATACAATGGGGTGGCTTAAAAAACAGTAGAAATTTATTGACTCGTAATTCTGGAGGCTGCACATTCAAAATCAATCAGCAGGTCCATGCTTCCTTTGATACTCTGGGTAAAGTTGGTCTTTGCTTCTTTTAGCTTCTGGTAGTTTTTTGGTAATCTGTGGTCTACCTGGGCTTGCAGCACCCACCATCACATGGCATCTTGCCCTCATGTGTCTGTGTGCCTGTCTCTCACTTTTGTACGAACATCAGTCATACGGCACTACAATCCCATTCTGCTCGAAGATGAACTCAACTAATTATACCTTCAATCTCTATTTCAAAACAATGTCACATTCTGAGGTTCTGAGGTTTAGAACGTCAACATACCTTTTGGTGGGAAAGGGGGAGAGATACAATTCAACCCATAACACCCATGTGTCTTTGGAAAAGGACACCTGAAAATTTTGTTTTACAAAGAAAGAAATCAATCACGTAATTAATTACAAGAAAAGGAAAGATTTAAAGGAGATGATGTTAAACAATTAGACCTGGTATATCTAAATAAATAAGTGTCAATGTTGTTACAGCAACATACACAGTGAAGTGGAAGTAAAATGCATAATGTAAAAAATTAAAGTTCCATACATGAAATTAGAGAAAATGCCTGTAAAATATTAGAAGGTGTGTTAGAAAACAGAAGGCATAAAAGCATCTTAAAGTTCTCACTTTTCACAGTGAGGGATGTTGAAGGTTATGTTGTTTACATTGCCATATTTTTCAAATTTATTTTTTTTATATTTAAAGTTAACTACAACCAGAATTAAGATAAGAATTTTTATTTTATTTTATTTATTTTTTTTAAAGATTTAATTTATTTACTTGACAGAGAGAGAGACAGCCAGCAAGAGAGGGAACACAAGCAGGGGGAGTGGGAGAGGAAGAAGCAGGCTCCTAGCGGAGGAGCCTGATGTGGGGCTTGATTCCAGAATGCTGGGATCACGCTCTGAGCCAAAGGCAGACACTTAGAGACTGAACCACACAGGCACCCCAAGATAAGAATTTTTAACTTTCAAATCACAAAAGAGCATATAAAAATACAAAGAATATATGGTCAGCATAATCACAGATTAAAAAAATGTGAGAAAAAGCATAAACAATATTAAGTGTAAATCAGAAGACTAAACATACTAGTATACACATAAATACATATTAGTGCACATGACTGAATTCATATTAAAAGCCACATTTTGTTGTTTTTATTTTTTTATAATTATATTTTTTTATGGGTCGCCTGCTTGGCGCAGTCGTTAAGCATCTGCCTTCGGCTCAGGGCGTGATCCTGGTGTTCCAGGATCGAGCCCCACATTGGACTCCTCCACTGGAAGCCTGCTTCTTCCTCTCTCACTCCCCTACTTGTGTTCCTTCTCTCGCTGGCTGTCTGTCAAATGAATAAAATCTTTTAAAAAAAGGGACCTCATAGATCTATATAGAACACTACACTCCAGAACAAAAGAATACTCATTCTATTCTAATGCCCATGGAACATTCTCAAGAATAGACCATGCTCTGGGTCACAAAACAGGTCTCAACCGATACCAAAAGACTGAAATTATTCCCTGCATATTCTCAGACCACAATGCTTTGAAATTGGAACTCAACCACAAGGAAAAATTTGGAAGAAACTCAAACACTTGGAGACTAAGAACCATCCTGCTCAACAATGATTCGAAAAACCAGGAAATCAAAAATCAATTTAAACAATTTATGGAGACCAACGAGAATGAAAACACAATGTTCCAAAATGTATGGGATACTGCAAAGACAGTCCTAAGGGGAAAATACATAGCCATCCAAGCCTCACTTAAAAGAATAGAAAAATCTAAACTGCTGTTTTTAAATTCTCACCTCAAGAAGCTGGAAAAGCAACAGAAGAACAGGCCTAATCCACGCATGAGAAAGCAGCTGGTCAAGATTAGAGCAGAAAACAATGAATTGGAAACCAGGAGTAAGGTAGAGCAGATCAACAGAACTAGAAGCTAGTTCTTCGAAAGAATAAATAAAATAGACAAACCACTGGCAAGACTTATCCAAAAGAATAGAAAAAGGACCCAAATTAATAAAATTATGAATGAAAAAGGAGAGGTCACAACCAACACCAATGAAATAGGAAGGATTATTAGAAACTTTTATCAACAGCTATATGCCAATAAATTAAGCAACCTGGAAGAGATGGAGGCCTTCCTGGAAACCTATAAACTACCAAGACTGAAACAGGAAGAAATTGATTTTTTAAACAGGCCAATTAATTATGAAGAGTTTGAGTCAATGATAAACAACCTTCCAAATAACAAAACGCCAGGGCCTGATGGATTCCCCGGGGAATTCTACCAAACATTCAAAGAAGAAATAATACCTATTCTCCTAAAGCTATTTCAAAAAACAGAAACAGAAGGAAAGGTACCAAACTCATTCTATGAGGCCAATATTACCTTGATCCCCAAACCAGGCAAAGACCCCATCAAAAAGCAGAATTACAGACCGATTTCCCTGATGAATATGGACACCAAAATTCTTGACAAGATCCTGGCTAATAGAATCTAACAGTACATTAAAAGGATTATCCATCATGACAAAGTGGGATTCATCCCTGGGATGCAAGGGTGGTTCAACATTCACAAATCTATCAGTGTGATAGATTATATCAACAAGAAAAAAGCCAAAAATCATATGATCCTCTCGATGCAGAAAAAGCATTTGACAAAATACAGCAATCTTTCCTGCTTAAATCCTTTTAGAGTGTAGGGATAGAGGGTGCATTTCTCAATCTCATAAAAACCATCTATGAAAAGCCGACAGCAAATATCATTCTCAATGGGGAAAAGCTGGAAGCCTTTCCTTTAAGATCAGGAACACGACAAGGATGCCCGCTCTTGCCACTATTATTCAACATAGTACTAGAAGTCCTTGCAACAGCAATCAGACAACAAGAAGGAATAAAAGGTATTCAAATTGGCAAAGAAGAAGTCAAACTGTCTCTCTTCGCAGATGACATGATACTCTATATGGAAAACCCAAAAGAATCCATCCCCAAACTACTAGAAGTTATGGAACAATTCAGTAATGTGGCGGGATACAAAACCAATGTTCAGAAGTTAGTTGCATTTCTATACACGAGCAATGAGACTGAAGAAAGAGAAATTAGGGAATCCATCCCATTTACTATAGCACCAGAAATCATACGTTATCTTGGAATTAACTTAAAAGCCACATTTTGAAAAATAACATAAAATTTGGCTATACACAGGGAAACACCTGAGCAAAATAATAGAGAAACGGTAAAAAAAAAAAAAAGAAAATAAATAGGCAATTATATACTGAAAAATGTAATGTTGAGGGAGTAGGATGGGAGGTTTTGGTGGTGATGGAGATAATTCTGAAATCAGACGTAGCAGAGCATGATGGACAAAGTACAGAGAACTCCATAGGACCAGCAGAGAGGACTGGGTTGTAGTAATAAAATTGTTTTATGTATATACAATGGGTGCCAGCCCAGGTGTATATTTTTATTTAGAAGTATTTGACTTCTCCAAGTTTTCTTTATAGTGTTATGTTTATTTTCAGTTTTTCCCCCTGATTCTGGCTGGCTAGAACTGTAGTGTCCCTATCGTTAATTAAAGAAAACTGTCTAAATGAAAAAAAAAAGAAGGTGGTGGATTTTACAAGGAATTATGCATTTACAAACTTTCATGTGAAATGATGCAACACCAAAATAAAACTGAAACTCTTAGAAACATAAGAAGGAATTGAAAAACTCTTGATTGCAATTTGCTATTCTATCATTCCTCTTATTTCTTTAATAAATAGGTAATAGTGAGTAAGGATAAAGAGGATTTCAAAAACACAATCAGTAAGCTTGCTTTAGTAGATATTTTTAGAATTTTATAACTGAGAGCAGAAAGTACACTTACATTGCAAATATGTAAGAAATAATTATAAAAATGAATCAAAGCTTTTAATTAATTTAAAAATATAGAAGTACCCTGGTAACGTTCAGTGACAATGAGAACATCTAGATGTTAATAACAAAAGTTTAGCCAACCCCAAACAAAATCCAAACCATTGGAAATTTAAAAATAAAAGCAACATCAACAATAGCAACTGTCATATGTAAATATTAAGTTGAAGACAAATTAAACTCATTTATACCCACTGTAAAAATACTAAATATTTAACATTGAATGTAAAAGATACGTTTTAAGTAATCTTCTTATTGTTTTTTTAAAGGAATTACTATAAATCAAGTATGTATTTATCGCAAGAAGTGAGAAAAGAATAAAATCAATGTAAGGAAAATAAGGTAAAGGGAATTAAAATGATAAAACAAAGTAATTAACTTAAAATGAATAATTTAATTTAATTAATTTACAATGAATAAAACTAGACTGAACAAACTTTTTGCCCAGCATGAAGGGGAAGGTGTCGTTGTATATCTAGACCACAGACTCACCCACAATGCTTTAAACGATGCATCCCAAGGTTCCCACTGTAAGAGATCCCGATTTATGTCATCAGAGCTACAATATTCATTATTTTTTACAAAACTCCATAGTTGATGTTGATGTGTTTCTCAAATGACAGTAAATATGGACCTCCCTTAAAAGGAACAACAGGGGCACCTGGGTGGCTCAGTCAGTTGGAAGACTGACTCCTGATTTTGGCTCAGGTCATGATCTCAGGGTTAGGAGATCGAGGCCCCAAATGGGCTCTGTGGTCAGCAAGGAGTGTGCTTGGGATTCTCTTTCCCTTTGCCTCTCATCCCCTCACAGTCTCTCTTTCTCTCTCTCAAATAAAAAAAATAAATCTTTTAAAAAAAAAGGAACAACAAAACCCCTCAATGTATCCTATGATGATATATTACTTTTGTTGTGTTATTTTTATATGTATAAATTCTTTATGTTTATAGTTCTTCACATCTGTAAAACCAAATGCATACTAAGTACTTACCGTGACAACAAAAGTCACATTAATTCACAGTGACTGGTGATATTGGCTGAAGCTAAAAAGTTGTTGTTGGAATTTGTAGTTGGAAGATGACGTTGTGTATTTTATATTTTCCTCTCTTACCGCTTGATTTTGAGCCTGCAACACTGTCACACAAGATATCTTCGTTACCATGTAAACCATGGTCATGTTATTTAGATGTGATCATCAACTTAGATGTGCAGTTCAAAATGCATTATTAATTAAAAAAAATTCCATTTATAAAAATCATTGTTTATTGACTAGTGTCCCTACTGCTGAAAGCATGTTCCAAACTGGCACAAAGATAACTGAATTCTGCATCAGCACATTGAGGTCCAACTGCTCAGTCTCTCTGTCCCGATTACACTGACCTGCTCTGCATGCTAACTCAGTTCTCCCACCGCATCGTTCTATTGTAGCAACTGCAAAACCTTCATTAGTCCAATGTGCTCTCATATCACTTAGCCTGCACTTGGCTCAGGGGCATTGTTCTACATTAAGTCCGCCTCTGCTCTAGGATCATTAGCACACAACAATTAAAGTAACACATTCACCATGGCCATGAGGGGTCTCATAATGTCCAGGCAAGATCTCAACTGAGGCAGCTCAAGCCTTACATTGTAATAAGGCTTTTCAGAGGCAGAAGTTTGTCTCTACAGTTGGTAACCTGAGTATATCAGGGATGGGGTTAATTGCTGGCATTCTAACGTTAGGCCTTTGCCCACTTAATGGGATCCAGACATACATATTTATCACAATATTAACCTTACATAATGCATCTTTACATTACCTCTTGGTAACAGAACAAATGTACACTCTGATATACACTCAGATATTGAATTATAAGGCAGTTCTTGGTTATAAGATGATCTGGGATGTACCAACATTACTATTTTTTTTGGCATTAGCAACATAATCAACATAATCGATATATAAAACTCAGAAGTTCACAGAAAACGCACAGACCCTTGAGGGTATGTCTACTAACATCCAATAGTCTGTGGAACAGTCTAAGATGTGCTGCTTACTTGGATGTCTGGATTTGCATGGACAATAACAGTAGACATTTCTGGGCTTCCAATCCCTTTCTGGACTCCATATCAGCCCAATATTCAAGTTTTAGATTTCCTTTCAAGTCTTGGTTTTGACAGCACGTCCACCTTGATATTCAGATACCCACCTCAGCTAGCCAAAAATGAAGGTCCCACCAAAGCCCTTTGCCTGGGTCTCTTCTTGTGATTTCTTTCTCCTACTTCTATCTTCTTGATCCTATCATATGGAGCTGGCTAATTAGTAAACAAAAAATTGAGCTTCTGTTATGTACTAGGCCTAGTTCTAGATACTCGGGTAGATAAAAGGAAGAGAAAGACTCTGATCAAATAAGAATTGGTGAAGTGAGGTAAGAAGAAATAAACACTTAAATACTGTAGCAAGGCAAATAGCATGCCTATGGGAAAGCATGGAACATGTAACATATTTTGAAACCTCTTTTGTCCAGTATTATCTGTGTGATAATCTTTATAATTTCCTACTCTTGATGAGAAATAATCTATAATTTTGTACTTTGGGCATCCTCTATCTGATCTTTTTTTCAAGTACTAAAGTGAATCCAAAATTGTTTCTAAAAGAAAATTCTGGTTCTACCTTTCCCTGACTCATAATCATATATGACCTGGCTTTTATCCAGCTAGGATTTCTTGCCAAGCTTCTCAAATGTCATAGTAAAACAGTGTGTGCACTGAATTTGAGGTTGGGTTGATGCTTTCATAGATTGACTCTTAAAATTGAGTGTGCATATAAATTTTATCATGTCATTTAAATTTGAGCACAAATGTTGCTACTATCTGATTTAAATTTTTTTTTCGAAAGGGTTTATAGAAAATCAGCACCTCCAGAGGGAGCATATTTTATTTTTTTTCAAATTTAAATCCCTGTATTGCATCAATTATTGTACATTTAAGTAAAAAATAGATATTACCACAAAATGCACTGCTAGCCAAGTCAGTCAACTGAAAGGAAGTTTGCACCTACCAACCCAACTCAAATTCATCACACATACTTCAAAAACATTTCTTTTATATCATAAACATATAACATAGTGAACACAGAAAGAGATCTAGGTTGCTTTAGCAGTGCACGTGTGAGGGTTGGTTTCTCTCATCAAGAACAATCCACATTCCCGCACCATTGTATAGGTTCATTCTTGTCTAGTCATGACAAGATAGAGAGAACATATTTTAATTTTTCTAGTTCTTATCAAAACTTATAAGAAGTGACATTTGGGTACCGTCTCAAAAGCTTATAAAAAGAATAGAAAATTAAATCTTTCTCTCAAAAAAGAAGTAAATATGAAGATAAAAACAAATTAATTAAACAGGAAATTGATGTATGATAAAGAAAATTAACAAAAAATTTTTTTGAAAAATGTAATAAAATTGCTTTTGTTGGGAATTTATCATTTTTTAAAGTGCAGACTGACAATCTTTGTGTTTTAATTGAAATAACTTGTTTGTTTACATTGAGTGTAATTATAGCTATCCTTTTTTTTTTTTTTAAATTTTATTTATTTGACAGACACAGTGAGAGAGGGAACACAAGCAAGGGGAGTGGGAGGGGGATGCAGGCTTCCCGCTGAGCAGGGAGCCCGATGCGGGGCTCGGTCCCAGGACCCCGGGATCACGCCCTGAACCGAAGGCAGACACTTAACGACTGAGCCACCCAGGAGCCCCTAATTATAGATATCCTTAGGTTGAAATCCATTTCTTATGGACTGAAATAGTGGAAAACCATTTGTTTTCTATTTGTCCTCCTGTTCTGTTTCCTTGCTGTTTCTTTGGGTTGACAAGGCACTTTTTATTATCTCATCTCCCCAACCATTAACTTGTTTGGCACACCTTCTCTTAGGGTTCTTTTGGTGGCTGCCCTAGAGATTATAACATATACCTCTGTCTTATAAGAGTTTAATCGAAAGTAGTACTTTTATTATCCCAATGTAAGGATTTTAGAATACATTTACTGTATTTAACCTTTCATCTTTGGTGTTACTTTCATATATTTTAATTTACAAGTATTTTACACCACACAATATAGTATTGTTGTTGTTTTATAAACTAACATCGTTAGGTTTATCTGTGTATTTATTCTTCCCTTTGCTTTTTGTTTCTTTTTGCATTTCTGTTTTGGTCTGAATCATATTCTTTCTGTACCAAGAACTCCTTTTTTTTTTTTTTTAAGATTTTATTTATTAATTTGACATAGAGGGACAGCCAGCGAGAGAGGGAACACAAGCAGGGGGAGTGGGAGAGGAAGAAGCAGGCTCATAGCGTAGGAGCCTGACGTGCGGCTCGATCCCAGAACGCTGGGATCACGCCCTGAGCCCAAGGCAGACGCCTGAAGACTGCACCACCCAGGCGCCCCCCAAGAACTCCTTTTAGTAGTTAGTTGTTTTGGTGCAGGTCTACTGATATTGGTACATTAATATTAATCTAAGTCCAACTTCAATCAGATTTCATCAGTTTTTTTAAATTAATGTCGTTTTTGAGTTCTAGGATTCATTGAGGATTCCACATTGCATTTAGTGTCATGTTTCCTTACTCTCCTCTGGTCTGTGACAGTGTCTCAGTTTTTTTACATTTCATGAACTTGACACTTTTGAAAAGTACTTGGTATTGTCAGGTGTTTTTTTTTTTAAGCCATTCTAATAATCATATAATGGTATTCATTGCAGTTTTAGTTTCCATTTCTTGATGAGAAATTATGTTGAGCATCTTTTTATGAGCTTATTTGCCATCTATATATCTTTTCTTATTAAGTCTGCGTACAAACCTTTTGCTCATTTTAGAAAATTGCTTTGTTTATTTATTTTTAATAGGGTGGTCACTTCCTTAAGGAAGTGATTTTTTTAAAAAAAGATTTATCTATTTTAGAGAGAGAGAGGGAGAGAGAAACTCTAAGCAGACTCTGTGCTGAGCACAGAGCCCGACATGAGGCTTGATCTCATGACCCCGAGATCACCACCTGAGCCAAAACCAGGAGTGGATGCTTAGCCAACTGCACCACCGGTGGGCCCTGGGTTGTTTATTTTTTTTAAATGTTAAGTTTTGAAGCATTCTGGAAGCATTCTGGATGCAAATTCTTTGTCAGGGATGTGATTTTTAAATATTTTATCTTTTTCTGAGGCTTGTGTTTTTATTCTTTAACAGTTTCTTTTCAAGAACAAAAGATTTTAATATTGATGGATCTAATTTATTAAGTTTTTTTGAGAAAGGTTTTTGGTGTCATATCTAAGAGCTCTATCTCAAGGTCACAAAGATTTTTCTCCTGTATTTGTTTTGTAGTTTTACATTTAAGTCTGTAATTCATTTTGAGGTAAACTACATATAGTATGTGAAGTACTAGTCAAGATTCATTCATTTGTATATGGACATCCCATTATTCTAAAACCACCTGTTGAAGAAACTGCTCTTCTCCAACGACTCGCCCTTATAACTGACAAAATCAACTGAGTGCATTGATGTGTTTTCTTCTTTTGATCTATGTGTTTATCCCTTCACCCTTATCACAGTCTTGATTACTGTAATTTTATATTAAGTCAGAAAATAAGGTAGTATGCGTTGTCTAATTTCAAAATTGTTTTGGCTATTTTGGTTCCTTTGAATTTTTCTACAAATTTTAGAATCAGTGTGTCAATATTTATAAAAATATTATGCCAGGTTATTAATAGCCACTGCATTGGATAGGTCAATTTGGGGAAAACTGACATTTTCATAATATTGAGTCTTCCAGTTCATTATAAATTTCTTTTCATTATTTAGTCTTCCTTGATTTCTTTCATTAGAGTTTTATAGTTTTCAGCATGCAGATTCTGCACATAATAATGTTTGATTTATATCTAACTCAGAATATGACTTTCTTATTGATTGTTTGATATATACTTGAAGAGAATATGTATTTGCTTCTGAGTGGACTACTCTGTGCCACTTAGGTAGGTAGTTAATAGTGTTGGTCAGCTTTCTATACCCCAACTTCCTTACTACTTGTTCTATCAATTCTTGACAAAGGGATAGAGTCCCAAACCATAATTGTGGGTTTGTTTATTTTACCTTTTGTTTCTATTAGATTCACTCTCTATATTTCAAGTCTCTTGTTACTTGTTATGTGTACACACATAAGTGTTTTTATGTCTTAGAGAACTAACATACTTATCACTAGGTAATGTTACTGGTAATATTACTTGTTCTGAATCTACCTAGTTTCCTTACTATAACCAATTTAACTTTCTTTTGTGTGGTGTGTTCATGGTATCTCCTTTTTTCATTCCTTTAGTTTTAACTTAGGTCTATATTCTAGGTGGGCATCTTATAGACAACATATGGTTGGCTCTCGTTACTTTTTATACAATATGACAATTTCTACCTCTTAATTGGTGTGTTTGTACTGTTAAAGTGATATTTGGTAAGTTTGTACCCTCTACCATCTTGCTAGATCTTTCTATTTATTCCATCTACTCTGTATTTTTTTTTCATTTTTAGCCTTCTTTTGGATTGATTGAGCTTAGTTTATGATTCCATTTTATCTCCACTCTTGACTCATAATCTATAATGTCTTAAAAAATTTTTATTGGATGCTGTAGGATTTACAACATACATAGCTACAGTCTATCTTCACGTAATATTATACTGCTCTATGTGTAGTGTAAGAGACACACAGCAGTGCATTTCCAGTTCCTTTCCCCAATCCTTTGTGCTATTTAACAATAACTTTTTAACAATAAGCTATAAACACACAATACGTTGTGACTGCTTTTGTTTTTGACAGTAAATTGTCAAATTTACTCTAGTGCTTAAGAACTGTTGAGTTCCTCAAGAAAATAATCAGCTAAGATTATTAGGCCCAAATTTCTGCACTTTCTTCCTTAATGGGATCTTGTCTTTAACTAAGTAGCACTAAAGTGCAATTTTTCTTTCCCAAGCACCTCAAGACTGCTGAAATATTACTGTCTCTGCACTTTAGCTCTCATTTCCTGCTTGGCTATTCAGTCTCTCCACCCATGCTGCTTGTGAATTAAAATTTCTGCATTGAGTTTCTATTCTCTTAAGATTTTGGGGCCCTCAAGTCTTGGCTGCCTTTAATAATTCTTTTGAAGAGATCTTTAATTTTGTCATATTTCCAGTTCCAGTGTGAGATTTGGCCTACCTCAAGTTAGTTTGCCGTACCAGAAGAGTAATCTCTTGAAGAGTCATTTTTAGTCATTAGGAACTTTGCAAAGAGAAAAGTTCATGTTAAACAAAAACAAGATGCTACAAAAGAGAAACAAGATACTAATATAGCTCTGGAAAGTTCAAAACATGATAGCAAAAATGAAAAACTCAATTTGTTTCTCAGAGTCCATAGTCTCTCATGCGGAATTCCCTTTCTTCCCCTACCCATCTTCCTAGTTCTTATGTTCCATAGATTAGAGAAATCATATAATTGTCTTTCTCTGCTTGACTTATTTCACTTAGCATTATCTCCTCCAGTGCCATCCATGTTGCAGCAAATGTTGAGAAACAAACTGAGGGCTTCAGAGTGGAGGGGGGTGGGGGAATGGGATAGGCTGGTGATGGGTAGTAAGGAGGGCACGTATTGCATGGTGCACTGGGTGTTATATGCAACTAATGAATCATCGAACTTTACATCAGAAACCAGGGATGTACTGTATGGTGACTAACATGATAAAAAAAAAAAAGAAAGAAAAACTCAAGAGAAAGTTTGGAATTTAAAGTTGAGAAAATAACCTAAGAAGTAGAAAAGAAAGAAAAAGCGATAGAAATAAAGTAGAAAAGATAAATCAATTAGAGAACCAGGACAATATGATCAATGCCTGAATGGTAAACATTCCATAAGGAGAAAACAAAAATAATACAGTGGTGGAGTTTACCAATGAAATAAAACTATTTTTTTTCCATAATTAAAGAGTTTGAGTAGCTAGACTGAAAAGTCTCACCAAGTTTCAAAAACAAACAAACACACCAAAACAAAAAAAACAAACAGAAAAACCTATCTTCATTGTAACGACATTTCAGAGTACTTGGGCCAAATAGATGGCTATATTATCTTTCAGAGAGAAAGGCCACAACTAAATGCTAATGAATAATAAGGTTTCAGACTTCTAAGTAATAATAATACTAAGCTAGAAAATAATAGAAGAATGTCTTCAATATTCTGAAAGAAAATTATTTCCAGGATGGAAATGTATAGCAGGTCAAGCAAACATTTAAATTTGGGAATGAAATCTAGTCAACACTCTCATTATTTATGGATTCTGTATTTGTGAATTTACCTACTCACTAAAATTTATTTTTAATCCTCAAGTCAATACTTGCAACACTTTTGCAGTCATTTGCAAACATGCACAGAGCTGTGAAAAATGTGAATTTTCAGATGCCCACATTCCCAGTTGAGGTTGAGTAAGGTGACCCTCTTTTTTTAGCTCTCATCTGTAAATAGGTGTCCTTTAAATGATATATTTAGTATCACATTTTTGTGCTTTTTGTTGAAGATTTCACTGTTTAAAATGGTCCCACATGTAGTGTTAAAGTGCTCTCTTGTGTTCCTGAGGGCAAGAAGGCTGTCATGTGCCTTATGGAGAAAATACATGCATTAGATAAGCTTTGTTCAGACATGAGTTATAGTGCTCTTGGCCATGAATGCAATATTAATGACATAACTGTACATTAAATAAGAATTTTTTAAACAGAAACACACATAAATTAAGTAAGGTATTGATATAGGTAGACAAACACATTGTGAACGGACACTCACAGGAACCTGACTCTTTCCTATAAGAGCAATTGTTCAGTATTCCTAATTCAGTGCCAGTGGCAGCTTCATAGACCAACTTCATAGCTATTGCAAACAACAAGAATCAACTGTGAATGTATGTTCAGCCATATCTGCTCTCAGGCAACCTTTTCTCTGAAAGTTACTGGGAGACAGTTTCCACCAGAACAAATGAAACATCAAATAACAGTCAGACATAGCAAATAGGAAGAAGAAGAGGCAACAGGTAAGAGAAGCATGGGAATCCCAAAATAATTTTTAGGGCAATATTGAACTCTAAACAGAATTAGTGAACAAAGAAATCCAGATTGTTCTTGCTTTGCCTTCTTCACCCTAGGTTACCCCATAGAATTACTTCCTTTGGAATAAACCCTGAGAATTGGAAGTGGGCTATGTTAATTAAGCTTAGAAGGAAACATATCTTGTTTCCACCCCATCCCACAATCACATTGTGCAGGACCACGTAACAGCCTTTCTAAAAGCTCCAACTTTTTCACAGGTTTTACTTTTGACCTTGACCAGTGATTTCCCCAGTGATGTCTCAGGGAAACTGAAGGCACATTGTAATCCTGGGAGAGATGCTGATCAGCTTGTGTTATCCTGAAGCCTTTACTAATAGTGGCAAAATTGGCCTTTTCTGAAAAACAACTCTTAAAACATCTAAATGGCATTTTATTATGTATATGCATATACTGGGAAAACAAAAAATAAAGCTAAAGAAGAGATTAATGGAACATTCAGCATAGAGGTTACCTTTGGACGGAGCAGTAGAATAAAATCACAAAGGCATTTCTAAGGTAGTGGTAATGTTCCATTTCTTAAACTGGGTGATGTGCATATGGCATTTGTTTTATTTCTATTCAAACTACACACAGGCACACATACAAGCATACAAACACATCATTATACTCTCTTCTGTATATATTACACAATTAAGAACATGATTTAAAAATTTAAAGTGTTTTTAAAATCCCCAAATAGAAAATTTGAGAAGCCTGGTAGATGTCTTTAGAATCCCCAAATGTTTGATGTAGTTTGTGTCTTTTGGTTCCACCAATGAAAATGTTGTTCAAGTGTTATTGTAGTGCTTTCATTGACATTGACCTCCTATTTTTAAACATAAAGTCTTTCTATGCAAAAACAAATGTGTTGATATAAAGTGGAAGGAAAACCAGATCAGAATTTGTTTTTCTTTTAATTTTACTTAATTAACAATATTGGTTTCTGGAGTAGAATTCAGTGATTCATCACTTATGTACGACACCTAGTGCTCATCACAAGTGCCCTCTCTAATACCCATCACCCATTTAGCTCATAAACCAGGTCAGAATTTGAATAGAGGCATTTAATTTCATAATACTTAAGGTCATTGGTCTCATGCTAGGAACACTTACAAGTATCTTTCTCCACCTGGAACCTGTTCTTTATTTTCTTTCATTTTCTTTGATGGTTTTATGGCTGCTCACTGTAACAGTTTTCTCCACAGAAAGGTTTGTTTAAATTTGTTCAAAATCCGTTTTCTTCCCTAATAGATGGAGGTACAAGAGAAACTCTTTTCAAAGAAAAAATAGGACAGATGACAAAACCGATGCTGGTTATCTAGTTGCAGAGTATAGGAAACTTGACCTAACTGATGGATGTGTCTATATGAGAAGAGACACCAAAAGTGATGATGGAACACATTGAATTAATTATTTAGAAAGTTCCAATTTATACATGCTAGGACAAGATGGCCATTAACTAAAGTTGTGAAATACTGTACATGCTCATCATTCTGTTCTCTGGCAGTGTTCCCTGAACTCAATTCTTGCGAGGTATTTTTGTGTTTTTTTTTTTGCACGTGGAATTCATTTTAATTTTGTACAAATAGAAAGCCAAGACTGTGTCACATAAATCTGTGTCAGTGGGTAAGGAAACAAAATTCCATTATTCAGAAATAAAATAAATCCAGGACTATCTTCCCAATACTGAAAATTCGTCTCTTGAGAGCTAGATCAACAGGATGCGTTTACTGATAAATCAGGTGAATTAAATGTTGGAATAATTTCATTTGCTAAGGAGGCTGGTGAGTGGATTTGCCCTGGACTCACTGTCCTTTTACTATCTTCCCAGACAAGAGGACAACACCTCGTGTAAGATCTTCATTGTTCTCATGTTTCCATATTGAGGACGTATAGCTTAGATGGTGGACTGAGGGATCATGAAATTTCAAAATTTCTAATAAAAAGATAAATATTTGAATCCTATTTCTGAAAAGACATTCATTAGATCCTTCCCCTGGCCTTTCCTGCTAGTGCCTCCCCTTATTTTGGGTGAGATGAGGGCATAATGTTGTACAAGTGGTCTGGGGAAATTCTTACTGGCTTCAAAAGGATGAAAAAAATCTTCCAAATTCTAAATGCCAAATTGGTCTCTTTTCTTACTTCATTACCTTAGGACCTCAAGTAGAAGAGTTTTAGAGAAATGGGTGTTTGGATAAGAGTATATATGTATTAAACTACATAGAATATATGTTATTTTCAATAAACAGTCTTGATAATTTTCTAGTTATCTTAGCACTGACTTCCATCCTTTGAACATTTTCTCATAGGATTCTATACATCATCATTATAACACTTCTGTTTGCTGTTAACTGTCTGCCTGTTTTTCCATGAAGTCAGAACCTGGCTCTCATATCCCCAATTCCCAGCCATTAGTGAATGCCTCAAATGTATCTACTGAGTATATAAATGAATTGAATAAGATTTACTAAATTCATCATGATAATGTTATGTATGTTTTATAAATGAAAAAAAAAAGAATTATATTTTCCATCCAGGACCTATCTTGAATCGCTGGAGTTTGACATTTCTTTTCTTCTTTTCTTTTCTTTTTTTTTTTTTTTTTAAAGATTTTTATTTATTTATTTGACAGAGAGAGATAGCCAGCAAGAGAGGAAACACAGGCAGGGGGAGTGGGAGAGGAAGAAGCAGGCTCCCAGCGGAGGAGCCTGATGTGGGGCTCGATCCCAGAACGCTGGGATCACGCCCTGAGCCGAAGGCAGACACTTAACGACTGCGCCACCCAGGTGCCCAGGAGTGTAACTTTTCTGAAAATATGTTCTACATAAAACTAGCTCTGTGATATTTTAACAGTTAACAAAACAAAACAAAAGACTCTTCTCTTATATCATAATTAAAATGATTTAGAGAATTGGAAGTTGCTAGATTAAGTAAAATTAAATGAATTACTTTAGTATGGGACATAGAAATGCATTTAGTAGTTGCAAATCTGTGAAATACAGTGCAGATATCTAAGTTGAGAAAGAGTCCATGTCATTTCTCAGGTTTATTTGACTGGAAATGGCCTTTTCAGCAGGCTTCCTGAATGAATAATATTCTACTTTGGGAGCTGCTCTATTAGAACACGGCATTTATTCTTGTTTCATTAAATACACCATTCTAATTCATCTGCATTTTGGCCTCGTATTATTCATGATCCCATATGCAACACAAATGCAGAAAGGAGACAAGAAGTGTTTGAGAATGCACTGCGAATCCCTGTCTGGTGGCAGAGCATCTCCTGCCGCAACCCAGCAAGGCTCCGTGATCCGTCCCTTACAGACGATAAAACGGACACCCCAGAGAGAGGACGCGTTCTCCACTGCCAGCATGGCTAACGCATGTGGTAGGACAGGAGTCTGATTCAGGGTCCCCTGATTCCAGTGTCCAAGCTTATTCCACTAATTTGATCAAGTTTAAAACTTGGGCCTTCCTGTGACATCTGTCCTCGTGACTGTGATGTATGTCTCCTCCTGGCAGCAGCCACAACCCTGACAGGGGTTCTTGGGAGCGTCCTGCCTCCGTAGCCCCTTGTTGGAGAACCTGTCCCTTTGCTGCTCCTTAGAGAGGGTTCTTGTTTT
Source organism: Ailuropoda melanoleuca (assembly GCF_002007445.2). Taxonomy (NCBI): domain Eukaryota; kingdom Metazoa; phylum Chordata; class Mammalia; order Carnivora; family Ursidae; genus Ailuropoda; species Ailuropoda melanoleuca. The sequence goes on along the minus strand of NC_048218.1, from coordinate 117,346,955 downwards.
CCTGTACTCAGCTCCAATCATCTGTGAGACTGGCTGTATTTTCTGCCCTTAAATTCTCTGCTGACTTCCTTCTTCCTTCCTCCTTAATCTAGCTCTTGTGGATTTCTCCTTTCTGAAATACTTTTCTCTAAGGCAAAACTTTAAAAGAAGGAAGAAATTTATTTTGAACTCTTAATGCATGCTAGTTACTGTGCTGGTAGATTTATTGTGTGCACACAGACAGGTTCACGAGTGTGTATGTGTGTGCGTGTGTGCGAACCACATTGTGAGATTACACGATGGTGGCCAGTGAATGACTCAGTCCAGAACGGATGGCCTTGGACATGAATGGAGGTTCCTCACTCTATAAATACATAATCGCAAATCAGTCATCAGTATTGGATGATTATGTAACGCAAGCCTGGCAGAAAAACAGAAATGAAGGCGGGAAATTATAAGATGCTAAAGCAGGGTTTCAGGTTACATGGAAGACTGTCTCTGAGGGCTCCTTTCATGCCTCTGCCTCAGTTTTCTATTTAAGTTCTTCAGCACTATTTGAATGGGAGTGTTTACTTTTTCTTACTATTTACAAGAATCTTTTTCTCTACAAAGAATGTTAACCACTTGTATTGTGTATAGGTTGCATATGTTTTCCCCTGGTTATGTCTCTTAATTTTGTGGATGGATTTTTGTAACCTATGTAATATTTAAATTGTATGTAGCTAGATATGACTATTTATAAATAAAAATAAATAACTTATATTCCCTTACAGTTTCTCCTAGCATGCTTATTTTTTTTCTTAGAAACTTCCAGCCTATTTAGACTTTAGAGTTGTATATTCCTCATTTATCTTTGAATGTATTTTATCATGTGTGCCAGATACTGCCTCAAGTACATTTTGGAACGTGTCTGAAATCCATGTAAGTATAATTAAGTAAATGAATAAATAAAAATAAATAAACAGTATGTTAACCTAGATGCCATGTTCATTTTTGTGCACATGGCACCTGAGGGGCGAGCCAAGCTTGCCTGGGAAGCTCACAGGATGCTGACTGAGTCAATGGCTGGTGAATCACAGTGTACTACAAGGTTCATAGAGGATATCCTTCCTGCTTTCAGAGCCTGGGGAAGAAATTTCTATGGAGCTGGTACTGTGTGCCAGGCATGCAGAAAAATTACCTTTATTCTCCCCATCTAGCCAAGGAAGAGTTATTTCTTTTGTACAGGAAGAAGAGAGACAGCTTCTTCTTCCATTATTGTTTGTGTGCAAATGCCAGGGTAGGAAAGGACTTTGTTGGCTTTTCCTGGGACTTCTATGTGAGTGAGTCACACAGAAATACATGTCTCAGGCTTTTTCATATATATAAAGGATAAAGTTGCCATATTTAGCAAAAAAAATACAGGATGCCGAGTTAAATTTGAAAAATAGCGCTAATTGCTTACTTTCTGCAGTTTGCTGACAAAAGCTGAATGGGACACTTAGAACATCCTGACAAAGTCAATACAGGTTGCAAGAGAAATACAAAGGGTGCATGGCAAACCCACCAAAAGGTTGACATCCTCCTCCAGGGCTCTTCACCTACCCCGGATAAGAGGCCCCATGAACGGAATACCACCAGGTGGTCCCTCACAAGGCATGCTTCTTTGGTGCTCTAGGGTGTGCCCTACTAATGCCTACTCCAGATGCTCCAAAATGGTTCTTTTGGAAACATTAATTCAGTCATATTTATGGAAGACTTACTGTATGGAAAGCACACGCTGAGTTCTGAGATATATGAAAATAATAGAGAAAGGGTATTGTCATGGACCTATTGTTTGTATCCCCCCACTCCCAATTTGTGCTTTGAAGCTCTATCACCCTCCTTCCCTGAGTGAGATAGTATTTGGAGGTGGTATCTGTGGGAGGTAATTAGGTTTAAACGAGGTTATGAGTGTTGGGCCCCACGATGGGATTAGTGTCCTAATAGGAAAAGGAAGAGAAACCAGACATTTCTCCCTCCTGCAGCACAAAGAAGAGGCCATGTGAGCACAGAGAGATGGTGGCCACCTTTAAGCTAGGAGGAGGTCATATGAGCCCACTGAGAGATGGCAGTTGCCTACAAGCCAGGAGAAGAGGCCCCAGAATGACACCTGTCTTGCCATCATCTTGAACTTGGACTTCCAGCCTCCAGCACTATAAGAAATAAATTTCTGTTGTTTAAGTGCCACCCCTCCCCTCTGCCACCAGCCTATGGTATTTTGTTATGGCAGCCTGAGCAGATTAATGTGGTATTATTCTCAAGAAGTTTAAGGAAAGACAAATGTTTAAACTCCCTAAGATATCATAAAAACATCACGTAAGAGATACAATGTTGTATTACTGGTGCACTTAATAGTTCTAAAATTTTTCTTTTTCCTCACCTCTATTACACAAGAATGTAAGCTCCGTGGGACAGTGAGTTTTGTTTTGTTTTGTTCACAGCTGTATTCCCAGCACCTAGAATAGTATCTGGCACATATAGGCACTTTTCAAATGTTTGTCAAATAAAATAAAGGATTACTAAACAATAAAAAGGGAACATAAATTAATTTTAACTGGAGGATTAGAGAAAATCTCATAAAGAAGGGTTATGAAGTCCCGCATGGCAGAGACGGAAGCATGGTTAGTCCAGTCTGAGAGAAAAGTGTAAACAAATATGGGAAGTCATGAATTTTAGGGTAAGTCTGAAAACAGAGTGAGGTGATAACTGGAGTGTAGATATTAAAAATGGCTTAGATTCATATCATGGAGAAACTTAAATGTTGTGATGAAGCATTTTGAACTTTATTCTGTGAGTTAATATTTCTTCGGCTGTGCACAATGGAATTAAGATGATAAAAGATGATTCCAGGAAAATGATGCTCTGTAGCATATAAATTTGGGATATATGATTCTTCATGCACCTCTTAGAGATCAATGCAGATACAAAGGCCCTAAGGACTCCTGTAGTAAAAACAACTAACCAATTTAACAACCAACTACACCCACAAATCTCTGTTTACCTCCAGCTAAATCATCAATTTTCAAATTTATTGGACTATGGAATCTTTTTCCTCAAGGGGCATCTTTTCACTTGTGGATTGAATTCTCTACTGAGCTCAGTTTACCTCAGGTCACTGGAATCTGTGAGGAATTGAATCATGGAGTGGCTTCACTGCATTCTGTCTATCCTGTCCAATGACATGTTCATACAGCAGCTTTTAATGCAGAGATCTGCTTCTAGTCTAGCTTTGCAACTAAAAAAGGCTATTTATTCAACTTCCATGAGTATTTTTTTTCTTTTGCAGCTGTAAAATAGAGACACTGAATGAGACATCTTTAATATCTATTATTTTGTGCTCTGTGATTCCCTTGGGAATGTTAGGCTTCAGCTGAGAGAGAAAAATGTCCTTGAGATCTGAGAACAAGATGACCTCAGATATGGGATGATGTTGCAACTTCCTCAGAGACATGTTTTCAGGCTTTTACACTTCTTCTTCCTCTCTGGACACATCATTTATACCCTGACATTTAACAGTTGAATCTTTATTCCATCCTGGCCTTATTTCCCTGGAGAAGCAGGTGGAGCTCTCTGGTATTGGCTTGGTCATAAAATTTTGCCAATTGGTTTGAAACAAAACTGTTAAGGTCAAAATTCTTCCCCAGATTTTGAGATTTTTCCACATTGCAATCCAATTTTTAGAATCTTTGAGTTTGCTCAATCCTGATTATTATGATTAACATATAAATAGGAGCATGACAAATAAACATTATAACAAATCACATTACACAGTTTGGTCAATTATTAAAAAGTGACTGATACAAATTGCTTCATAATATAGTCAGAGGAAATAAAATAGTACAAGAACCCTTTTTTTCAATATAATTAAACAGATACTTATTCTCAGTTCTTTTAATCCACCAACCTGGCAGAGTATGAATTTTGTATATTTATATGTGGGTAAATAATATTTCCCACCAATCTAAATTCAAAATGAATTAAAGGGAAGACAGTGACAAATATCATTTCTACATCATCCTTCCAGCTATTATTTCCTCTTTCCAAGTAAAACCAATGTTTAGGTTTGTCTTAAATAAAAATATCTTATTTGTACATATAAGCAAATACCTACTTATTTCTACAGCTCTTGCCTCAATACCATAATTTATTCTGAGTTTTTGGCAATGTTCATATTGATACTTTTGGAAAAGTATCAATACTCAACACTCAAGATTATTGTGCATCTCATCTCAGATTCATCTTGAGCTCTGACCCTTTTATCTGTCGACCTGAAGCAGCCTCATGTCCTAGTACGCCATATTAACATCTTCAATTATTTTATGTGTCATGACTTGAAGGAGGTTGGAAGGTCTCAATAGTACAACTTAGTGTTTTCTAAATCCACTTGATTTCAGTTGACTTTCTTTTTCTCTATACATGTGGCTCTCTGTCTTCAAGGTTCTCCTTCCTCTTCTCTTCACATATGTGACTCTTGTCCACTAAAACATGGTTCCTGCTTTGGCATCTATAGGAAGCCTCTCCTGAGCCCCCCAGTCCAACCAGTTTAGGTGTTCTTCCTCGGTGCTCCATTGAATCTACGTTGTCACATTGTATCGTCCTTGTTTTTTACCTGTCTCCAATCCCCACTGGCTTGATAAATTTGAGGGCATGAATTAAGTTTTTCAAAGTTGAATTTTTATCTAACTCAAAGCCTGATACATACAAGGTTAGTCAGTAAATCATTGATGATTGAATAAATGGAAAGAGAAAATATTAAATTATCAGTGAAGAAAATGGATTCCAAAATCAATTTATTTGCATCTAAACCCAAGACTTGTGAGAAACACACACACACACACAAACAGTGTAGCCTAGTGGATATCACTGCAGTCTACAGAGCCAAATTCTTCACATCCCTGTACCAGTGCTAAGCTGTGGGTCTTGGACAGTTTACTTAAACAGTCTATGGCTCTGTTTTTTACATATAAAGGAGGAAAAATAACAGTTCCTAATTTATAACATCATGAGGAAAAACTGAATGTGTATATATATATACACACACATGATATGTACTATATAATTTAAAACAAGGCTTGAATAAGAATATTATTTATTAAGTAATGATAGAGATTTGGAATCTAGAGTAATTTGGTTCAGATAATTTGACATGATTAACAAATTCATGTATAAATAAATAAACTTGTCACTTCCATATTTCAGTGAAAAAATTATAACTTACTCATTTCCTCCAGGCAAAAATCTGGGGATTATCCTTGACTCATCCCGGTGTCTCACCTGCCCCCTCCCTCCATCCAATCTGTCACGACTTGTGATGATCCCATCTTCTAAATGTCTCTAACATCTGTTCACTTTTCTCTAATCCCTTCACCTGCTGCCCTATTCAAGGTCATGTTATGTCTCCCCTGGACTCCCCTGAGAGCCCCTAATCTAATCTTGCAGCTTCCAGGTTTGTTCCTTTTTTATTTCATTTCCAGACTGCAGCCAGGTTGCGGTTCCACAAAGGCTAATTTCTATTGTATCACTTTCTGGATGAAAAACCTTCCATGGCTCTTCTCCCTAAGGTCTTGGCTCTTTAACTTGTATTCCAATATCCAGCAACATGTGCTTTGTGCCAGTCTCTCCAATTTTCTGTCTTTCCCAGTCTTATGCTGTATATGTCAATTTTCTGTCTCCAATTTTCTGTCTATGCTGTATACGTCATCCACTTTCAGTTCTTACCTGGGCTGAGATTCCTCTAGTCTAGTCTTCTGCTGAACAATAGTTTTTTTCTCCTCCACTCCCTACTGTTTAAAATCGCTGATGTCTTCAATAATTTTTGCAAAGGTAGAGAGATTCCCATACCAAAAAATTGAAGAAGTGCTGTGCCAAGGCAGTGACCTGGCCAGGACAGCCTAAAGTGAACCCACAGCCAATACTCATGCCACAGGTGTTCTAGTCAGAAGGAGGGAAACTTCCAAGGCAGTTACCATTAATATTTTCTGAGAGATAAGAAGATTACTGAAGGCACAAAACACATAAACAGAGATACTATTGAAAAATCAAGATGAAAAGATAGAGGAGATTCAAAATACAAAAAGAGCTCTTAGACGTTAAAAATGGAACAACAATAATGAAAGATTGAAAAATAGAACAGAGAAACTCCCCAAAACAGCAGATGATAAAGAGAAAATGTAAGGGACCAGAAATTTAGAAGACTTTTCTGAGACACTCAACAGCTGAATAATAGAAAGTTCAAAAAACAAAAAACAAGAAAAAAAAAAACACAACATAGTAAATGGAGAAGAGGAAATAAGGAAGGCAATGATTCAAGAAGTTTTTCAAAACTGAAGGACATGAGTTCCCAGGCTAAAGTCACACCTGGGCACCAGTGTGCCCAGCACCAACCTGCATGTTTGCAAAACTTGAAAATGCTAAGAACAAAGAGAAAAATGCTAATTGCTTTCAAGGAAGAAAAGAAACAGGTTCCAAACACAGTATTAAGAATCAAAATAACGTTAAACTTGTCAAAAGCAACACTGGAAGATAGACGATAATGGAGCAATTTCTGGAGCAAGCCCAAAAGCAGTGTTTTGCAACATGAATTTGTATAGCCAGAATCTCAATTAGTGTGAACATAGACTAAAAACATACTTGGATATGCAAGGTCTGAAAAAATTGGTTCCGTACATCCTTTCTAAGGAAGTGAGCAGAGGGTGTGGCCAAAACAAGAAGATAACCAAGGAAGATGGAGACCTAGGTCCCAGGGAATAGAGAAACCAATACTAAAGCAAAGTAAAAGAAGTTCCCATGATGATGATGGAGGGCCTCAGATGGTTGCTGAGCAACCAGACCAGAGCCAACTCAACTAGGGCCAACTGGAATGGGGCAGAGGCTCAAATAGAGACTTCAAGAGGTGAAATTGATAGAATACTAACAAGAAGGCATGTAAGATGGGAGGTAGGAGCACAAACTCTGTAGTCAGAGCATATGGAGTTGAATCGGCTCTTTCACTAACTTGTTTTCTTTAATCTCCCATTAATTATGGGGATAATGAAAAACCTGTCAGTGCTCTTGTGAACTTTAAGTGAATTTATAGATGTTTAGAGTAGTGCCTGACATAGTTAAGTACAATACTTACGTCACCTTAAGAATAGGTAGAGGGGCGTCTGGGAGGCTCTGCCGGTCGAGCCCCCGATTCTTGATTTTGGCTGTGGTCATGATCTCAGGGTCCTGGGATGGAACCCTGTGTCAGGCTCCATGCTCAGTGCAGAGTCTGCTTGTCCTCTCTCTCCCCCTCTGCTCCTCTTCCCTGCTCATGCTCTCTCTCACTCTTTCTCTCAAATAAACAATTAAAATTTTTAAAAAAGTCTTAAAAAAAGACTAAGTAGATATAGATAATAGAAGATGAATAGATGGATAAATACATGATAAAGATAGATGATAGATACATAGATGATAGATAGATGATAGATAACGTATATCAGATGCTAGACTGAAGAATAAATTGATGAGAATTATATAGAAAACTGAGAAAAAAAATAGATACTAACTTGAAGGAAAACAAAAGTTGCATACCGAAGGAAAAAATAATCAAATTATAAGATAGTTGTTGATAGCGTTTACATAATAATAGCAATATAAACACTAAATATTGACCTAACCAAATTATCTTATAACTATATTGGGGGGAATAAAGGACAGGAAGTGTGAGTAAATTGGTGGCACAGGTGCGCTCATGAAAGAGCTATTATCTTACGTTCCATAATGGGATGTCAATAAAAATGCCTAAAACTAAAAAGCGGTAAAGAAATCCATAATATGTTATTTAGCAATATGAAAGTAAAAACCAAATTGATACATCAGACAATTTTTTAAAAGATTTTATTTATTTATTTGACAGAGAGAGACAGCCAGCGAGAGAGGGAACACAAGCAGCGGGAGTGGGAGAGGAAGAAGCAGGCTGCCAGCAGAGGAGCCTGACATGGGGCTCGATCCCATTACTCCGGGATCACGCCCTGAGCCGAAGGCAGACGCTTAATGACTGCGCCACCCAGGCGCCCTCAGACAATTTTTTTAAAAGATTGATTTATTTATTTTAGTGGGGGCAGAAGGGTAGGGAGAGAGAGGTGGGTTTTTTTTTAAGATTTTGTTTATTTATTGGGGCACCTGGGTGGCTCAGTCATAAACATCTGCCTTCAGCTCAAGTCATGATCCCAGAGTCCTGGGATTGAGCCCTGCACCGGGCTTCCTGCTCAACGGGAGGCCTGCTTTTCCCTCTCCACTCCCCCTGCTTGTGTTCCCTCTCTCACTGTCTCTCTCTCTCTCTCTGTCAAAATCTTTTTTAAAAAGATTTTATTTATTTATTTATTTGAGATAGAGAGTGAGCAGGGGCAGGAGCAGAGGGTGAGAGATAATTTTAAGCAGACTCCACTCTGAGCATGGAGCCCGATGTGGGACTTGATCTCCTGACCCTGAGATCACGACCTGAGCTGAAACCCAGAGTCTGACACTTACCCAACTGTGTCACCCAGGCACCCTCATACATTAGAGAATTTAAAGTAACTACAGGGGCGCCTGGGTGGCACAGCGGTTAAGCGTCTGCCTTCAGCTCAGGGCATGAGCCCGGCGTTATGGGATCGAGCCCCACATCAGGCTCCTCCGCTATGAGCCTGCTTCTTCCTCTCCCACTCCCCCTGCTTGTGTTCCCTCTCTCACTGGCTGTCTCTATCTCTGTCGAATAAATAAATAAAGTCTTTAAAAAAAAATAAAGTAACTACATATGGGGAGTAAGATACTGGATCACACTGTTTTTCCTAACAAACATTGTATAGCTATTTGACTCTTTAAAATATGTGTACATAAATTTTATTTAAAAATTGAAAGGGCAAGAGAGAAAAGAAACAAGATGAATCAGAAGAGGAAGAAGAGAAAGTAAGTGTAGAGCAAACAGACATAATGGGAGAAAGGGACAAAAACTTAAAAACAAGTTCCAAAAACATCCATAGAAATATTTTCAGGCTTAATGAAGTAATTTGTAACGAAAGCAAGTTGCATTGAAAATGGACCAGAGAGAATTCTTAGTAATAAAAAAAAAATAAACATGATTGCCAAAATAAAATAGTCAGTGGTAGGGGTAGGTAATTGACAGCCACATTAGTAAAATGGAAGTTAAAATACATGAAATCTCCTTAAATGTGGATTAAAAAGTCAAATTTAAAAGATTAGAAAAATATTCAGGGATTGCAGGACAGTTTTAGGAGAACTAATATCTGTTAGGAGTTTTAAATGGAACAGAGAGAAAGAACTAATCCAGGAAGTAATAAAATAAAAATTCCTGGACCAAGAAAAGCTATGTCTTCAATTGGAACTGGTCCTGAAATGCTGAGGAACAATAATGAATCCAGGCAACTCCTGATGGTATTTCTGATGTTCAGCGATAAAGAGAAAATGTAATATCTTTCAGAGAGAAAAACGTCCACTAAAGAATAGGATGAGACTGCTGTCAGATATCTCACAGGATGACGGTAAAACAGATGTTTACTCATCTTGAACACTGTGCAATGCTTGTGATCACAATTATTTCAAACATGAAGCACTCATCTCCTCTCTGAGAAAGAAAAAAAAATCACTCAGGGATATATCCTAGCAAAAACAAGACACAACAAAACAAAGAAAACTCAACAGAGAAAGTAAATACGTAACACAAGAAAGACTGGTGAGAGGAGAGACCAGTGAAACTTAGAGTAAGTTCAAGTGACTATTGATAATTAGGTTGGAACTTTAGATACAGTCGTTGAGAATGGATTGTTATGAATGGAAAAGATAGAATGCAAAAAAAATTGAAGTAAAGTACCACATGATGTTAACAAATTATGATTGGTTTTAGAGAAGAGCTGGAGAGTAAAACTGCAAAAATTCTCACCCTTAGATATGGGTTAATTCCCAACGTTGATGGAAAGAGGATATATTTACTGAGAGTTTGAGGTCATCTATTAGAAGAAGAGAAATAGGGTTTAAAACAACAAAAAGCATTGGAGAAAAAAAAAGTCACAAAGAAAAAAGACTCAATTCAACAACAAGAAGAAAATGAAAGGAAAAAAAAGATACCTCTTCTTTTGCTTTTAAGAGGATTAATGTTCAGTCTCAAAAAAATAAGTTATTTTAGTTTTAATAGCAATACTTGATCCTATGATTCCCCTTTGTCTTTATGTAACGCTTGACATTGCTTATTGTTTCTCGCTCTTCAGTTGCAGCTAATGTATCTCATGACTGTGTCTGTAAAATTCCTGAGACTGTCCTGAGTGAACTGTAAGGCTGAGTTCCATGAAGGCCACCCTGGAAGGGACAGTGGCTGTCATCCCTCCTCATTCCTGCCTGTATCTTCATCCACTGGTCTTCTGTCTTGGATTCTCATGGATGTCAACATTTTGATGGCTTCATCTGCTTACTCTCAGCTGGTAATGGCTGTTCCTCTTCATTCAGCAGTGAATGTAACTCTTTATTCTAGAAGTGGTAGGTCGTGCATTATTAATTCTTTGTTATATAATTGTTGATAAGAACAAATATGGAAAAGAAAGTATGTCATGAAGCATAACCATTAGATGAAAAGCTAGGAATTTAGAAGCTGCTAATTTAGAAACTACTTACACTTCTTCATTTACTTCCACAATCCCATTCTCCTGACACTACATGGAGCCAACCAGTACTCCACATTTTGTTTTTATTATCCCTAGGCTTAAAAAAATATCTACTTAAAGACTGTTTAAATACCCATATAATACAAATTATTTTTATTGTATCCCATTCGTAAAATCAAAGGAAATTACAAAGAATGAAAATACAGGGGGAAAAACTCATTTTTTAATTTTAATTTTTTATTTAAATTAAATTTAATTAACATATACTGTATTATTAGTTTCAGAAGTAGAATTTAGTGATTCATTACTTGCATACAACACCCAGTGCTCATTACATCAAGTACTCTCCTTAATGTCTTCACCCAATTACCCCATCCCCCCAACCTCCTCCCCTCCAGCAACCCTCAGTTTGTTTCCTAGAATTCATTGTCTCTTATGATTTGCTTCCCTCTCTGTTTTCATCTTATTTTATTTTTCTCCTCTTCCCCTATGTTCTTCTGTTTTGTTTCTTAAATTCCACATGTGAGTGAAATCATATGGTATTTTTCTTTCTCTGACTGACTTATTTTGCTTAGCATAGTACCCTCTAATTCTATCTACATTGTTTATTAAAACAATAAGTAGCTACAAGGACAATCTTAAACACAAGCTATAACACCAAATAATATGGAGCTGTAAGCTATCACCTACTGGTTCAGACATGAGACCAGGAGCAGTTTTTCTAAGAGTGTTATCTAGAAAGGCTCATGCAATGATCTTTTGCTTAGACAGAGATTTGAGGACATGAGCAGGCCATGGAAGGTGAAGAACCATCCTGTAGAAATAGTTCTAGTCCTGACGCTGAGGGAAAACCAAGCTGATGTCTTATTTCTATTGTTTGTGAACCATTGTCATAGTCCATGGCTTGTGCAGGAGGTGAGTGGGATTAAGGAGAGAAAAGAGGCAAGAGTTCTATTAGGACCTACCAGTGACATAAACACTCAACTTGAAGAAGACGTGCTCAAAGGGAAAGGAAATAACAGCCAATGAGAATGAGTTTCAGAAGGAAATACTGACTCAGAGCTCTAGATTATCCCAGCTCCCCCCCAACCCCTACCACTTCCAGCCACAGCTAATGATCAGCACCAAGCTGCCCTGTCAAAGGGGGGGGGCACGTAAAAAAGACATTCAAGTTGGACCTTGCAGAGATGCTGCAAAGAAAAGTAGGCAAGGGACATAAAAGGCATCCAAAGATCATACATTACACTAAAAATTATCTTATGGGAGAGGGAAAAATTCTCCAGATTAAAAAAACTCATATGTGATCTCTAAAAATGAAAGGAAGAAAGACGGCAGAAAGGAGATTCACATATTCGAAGCAGAGCCTGTAAAGCAGCTGAGCAGAGAGAGAAGGGAGCTGGCCTGCGACTAATCAGGGCGTACAAATGCAAACACAGATGAGACACATGCTGCAATCAGACTGGGCAAGAACTGAACACCTGACAGTGTTGAACGTTCTCACTGAGAGCAAAGCAGCTTATGTCACATTCCTAACAAGAGAAAAAATTGGTGCAATCACTTCAGGGAGGAGCACCCAGTCAAGATTAAAATGCAAAATTTTAGATCCTCAAATTCCGTTCCTAGGTTTACTCCAGGGAGAGAAACTCTAACTGAGGTGTGCAAAGATATTCATATTCATATATAAGTGTGTGTGTGTGAATGTTAACGATAACATTGTAATAGTGGAAAATTACAAATATTTAAAAATTATAAATAACCCAATGTTCGTGATAGGAGAAGGGAAAAATAAATTGTGGTATATCTTAAAATGAAATTATATATAGCAGTGAAAGTGAAATAAACTGAAGGTGTTTGTATCAATGTCAGTATCACAAACCTAATGTTGGGTAAAAAGGAGCACATGGATTTATGCATTTGCAAAGAGTCATATATTCATTTATTTATTTAGCAAATACGTGGAGTATTTGTTCAAGGTGTTGGGGATATAACAGTGAACATGACACACAATAATCTCCCCTCACAGAGCTTCCATTTTAGGAGAGGATGATAGACAATAACCAAAATATATAAGGGAATGATACAGTCTACTTGAGGAAGATGAGTGATATTGAGAAAAAAACAATCAGGGCAGGAGTGTTGAGAAAGCTGAGAGTATGGCCGTTTTAAACAGGTGGCCAGGGTAGGCCTCCCCGAGAAGTGACAGTGAGCAAAGACTTGAAGGTAGTGAGCAAGCTGGCTAGGCAGACACCTGAGGGAAGAGTGCTCCCCACGAAAAGTGTAGGAAGTGCAAAGCTGTGGCAGCAGGAGCCCACTAGGCCACATCAGTAAGTAATGAGCAGAAGGGGCACAAATGGTGTGGAGTCTCCTGGAGAAAAGGCAGATAGGACAGGTGCTGGGGTGGGTGGGACAGAGCGGGCAGGCTTTGCAGACTGTGGTAGGCCTTGCAGGGTTCTGACACGCAAGCACTGGAAAACTGCGTGCAAAGGGATGACATACTCTGATTTATACAAGTTTTGTTTGCAAGGAATTTCAAACTTATAGAAGCGATGCAAGAATAAGACTTGTATAAAAAAAAATCACTGTATCCTTCAACCATCTTCATCCATTACTGACATTGCACCTCATGAATTTATCATTTGCACAATCTCTACACACACACACACACACACACTTCCTACAAAATAAAGGAAAAAGAGATGTGTGTTTCAAACGCTGCTTTTGAAATAACAAAAGAAGAGAAACATGGGCTGGAATGCTCAACTTCTCGAGTAATGATGAAAATTCAAATTAAATAAAAATGTGATTCAATTTAACTACCACCAGATATGGAAAAAAATGCATCTGATATAGCAAGTGTTGATGTCGAGTAAAGGAAATTCATACACAGATTTTTTCCTGAATATTGAGAATATATATGTATATATATATATATGTCAGGTCCCTTTACCCCTAAATATTTAATGTCTATTTCCTAAGACTAGAGGAGTATGTTTACTCATTTCAGTAAATTTAACGTTGATGCAACATCTTCATCTTCTGTACACATTACAATTTCTCAATTGACCCAATAATGTTCTCTAACAGCATTCGTTTCCTGTTAGTACAGGATTCACTCTAGGGTCAGCTATTGCATTTAATTGTTATATATCTTTAGTCTTATTTAATCTAGAACATTTCCAGTTTTTCTTTGTCTTTTATAACATAAAACATACTCAAATGGTTCATATTTTAATGGGATCACTCTTGGCTGCCGTGCCAAGAAGAGATCATAGGTGAAAAAATGGAAAAGAGAAACATAAGGAGCTATTGAGCTAATCAAGCAGATACATTTTGAATACAGATTTGAAACTTTGGATATATGGTGCTCAAAAAAGAGAGGAGTCAAGAGTAACTTGAGAGAGTTTTGCTGGAAGCAACTGAAGAACTAGAGATGCTGTTACCTACAATGGAGAAGACAGTGGTTAGATCAGGCTTGAGGACCAAGACCAGAAGCTGGCAGTGCAGTCATCAGTGGTATTAGAAGCAAGAGATGGGATAGAATCACCAGGGAATGAATGTACGTAAAGAACAGACAGGGTTAAAGATTGAGCCCAATATTGAAAGTTTGGAGCGTAAAAACGGACAAAGAAAAGAGGCGGTAACATTGGAGGTGCTATGGACTGAACTGTGTCCCCCACCCAGATTTATATATTGATGTTCACACCCCAACATGACTGTATTTGGAGATAGGACTTTACATAAGTAATCAAGGTTAAATGAGGTCATAAATGTGAGAACCTAATCTGATACGATTGTTGGAGGAGGAAGATCTCTCTCTCTTACTTTCTCTCCCCTCATGCGCATTGAAGAAAGGCCATGTGAGGAGGACACGGCAAGAAGGTACCACCTGCAAACTAGGAAGAGAGCTCTTACCAGCACCCGACCAAGCTGGCACCTTCATCTTGGACTTCCAGCCTCCAGAACTGTGGGAAAATAGATTTCTGTTTTTTAAGCAACCCAGCCTATGGTATTTTTGGTATTCCTGAGTCAGCTGCCTGAACTGAGACAGGAGGACATCAGAAAGTGTAGTGTCTTGGGAGCAATGGATCAAAATATTTCAAAAAGGTAGGGGGTGGTTGCCTAGGTGGATCAATGGGTTGAGAGTCTGACTCTTGATGTTGGTTAGGGTCCTGATCTCCAGCTGGTGAGATTGAGCCACCCATCCGGCTATGAGCTGGGCGAGGAGCCTGCTTGGGATTCCCACTCTTCCTCTTCCTCTTGCCCTGCCCTTCCCCCCTTGCTTGCTCGAAAATGCATGCACACTCTCTCTCTTAAAAAAAAAAGGGGATAATCACCAAATTTAAGATAGTGGTTCCTTGTAGCACAGAGGAAGTCTTGAGACTGACAGGGGGCCGGGGTATTAGTTTTTATTCTTTCTTTAGTGTTCCTCATTTCTCAAGTTAGGTGGTAGGTATGTAGTTCTGCTTCATGGTATTTCAAATATGTTTTTGTATACATGAAATATTTCATAAAATTTGAAAAATGAACTCACAGAGCTCAAAAGACAACGCAAGAGGAAATTTTTAAAAAGGACTTTTAAAAAGGTCAAAAGCTGAGATAGAATCACCCCAAAGAATGACCGAAAACAGAGACACAAAACAGAGGTTAGAAGAGAAGAGAAACAATGGGATACAAATTGATAAGGAATCATTTTAAACACATAAATGAAGGGCGCCTGGGTAACTCAGTTGGTTAGGCATCTGCCTTCAGCTCAGATCATGATCTCAGGGTCCTGGGATTGAGTCCAGCATCAGCTCCCTGCTCAGTGGGGAGTCCACTTCTCCCTCTCGCTCTGACCCTCATCCCTGCTTGTGCTCTCTCTCTGTCTCAAATAAATAAGTTTTAAATATGTATATATATACACATATATATAATGAGATATTTAATAAAAAGCAATTTATCAAAAAGATGATACTTTTTTTGCCCCTAAAATAAGATTAATATTTACAGAGAAAAACTGTTAGCAACACAAGGAATTATTAACAAATCCACAGAGTGGAGAGAAAGACTCAGTAACTGACCTCTCAAGAATTAAAAAAACAATATCTAAAAGGGATTTGAGCAACATTATTAACAAATTTAATTGTTACAGATCTATAAGAAAGTTTATATCAAAAAAATTAAAAATGCCAATGGATCACTTCATAATATTGATCTTCTATTGGGCTATCTGTAATTTCTATATACATAAAAAAGATACGTAAATAATAGAGACTGTATTATCAGAACTGAAATATATATATATGTGTATATATATATATATAATGAACAGGAACAAAAGCTGCCCAATTGGAGATTAAAATATGGTATATGTCAGTTTAAAGAGGAAATCAAACAGAAATTGAAAACTAAGAATATACAAACATGGGAGCTTTATAGACAAAACCAGTAAAATATATCTTAAACTGTACTCAAAGGTAAATTTATAGCCCAAAAGGTATTTTTTGGAAAACAAGAATTTAGAAAATGAGTCACGAGAAAGGAACAACAAAAATAAACCCAGGGGAGTAAAATGACAAAATTAGTGACACTAAAACGTTAATCGAAATTAATGAAACCAAATCAAACCCTTCCCAGCGTGTGTCATGACACGTTGTTGTTAGGTTGAGAACCGCGGCGAGAGTATGGCCGGGACAGAAGGTCACAAGGGCTACGGGTCAGGAATCCCCGTCAGCAGGTCCCAACCGCCCCACGTCCGCCCCCGTGAAACAGTTGAATGAACGAGCACACTGCGCTTTGAAGACATAATTCTACTACTAGGAATGCGTCCTACAGAACTTCTCGGCCAGCAGTTGAAAGTACAAGGACGCCAGGTCCCCTGAATTCCATGACGAGGACGTTGGTCTGCGCACGTAATAGGGCTTCCGAAGGCGGGCCGTGGTGTCATCAACGGGGGATCCTCCCGGTGTTCTGTTGCTTTAGAACTGACTCCATGTGGAAGCTAGCTAGGTCGTAGATGGACTGTCCAGGGTGAGGAAGGCATAAACCGCCTCTGTCCGCGGAATCCAGGCTTTCCTTCCGGTGTGCCCGGGCCAGCTCGGCTCGCGTGCGCATGCGCACCTCGGGTCAAGACCCCGGCAGGGACAAAGCACGTTCTGCCTCATCAGGACGCGCTTGGGTCCGGGGCTGCATAACTGCTTGAACAGTCGGGGTGTTTCTAGGCCCAGCTTTATCTCCCAAGTGAAAAAACCAAAAGAACAGGAGAAGAAAATCTGCCAAACAATAAAGATGGTAAGTATTGTAGACGCACATTTACACAGAAAAAACCCCAATAGTCATGTGTGCAAGGAAAGGGAGCCAGAGCGCTGTGAAGGACACGGACTCGGTCCACAGAGGCTGTGCGACTTTGGGCGCGTTAACCTCTCTGGTCTCGGGGTCTTTAACCATAAATGAAGATTATAGTATCTTCATCATCAGGATTGCTGAGGATTAAATGAGAGCATATGTACAAAGTTCACTGAATGGTAGTAGGTGTTAAATGCTATTTCCCTTTTCTTTCCATGTGATTATATATAAATATTAGTTGAAAGATTTATAAGATTTTAAAATAGCTTCTATAAGATAAATAAATGCAAAGAAGGGCTCCCTATAGAAACAGAGAGGAAACAAGGGTACTGACCGCCGTTATGGACTGGTGTCTGCCATGACTGGCTTGGGTGCCCGTGTATTATTTACGGGGGAGGCCACATGGGGTGAGGGAGGATGGGGTGCCTAGTGAGGAACATTCACGTTTAAGGGAAACAAAATATGCTTTTCCTGTACAAAAAAAAAAATGTAAAAGCGTTTTGTTGTGAAATACAATTTTATGCTTCAAAATGCAATAGAGTGAAAATCTCTACATCTTCTTATTACAGTAAAATAAATATTCTTTTCTTTCTAAAGAGAGCCTACTGCAATTTTATAAAATACTATCATACATGTTTTTTAAATATTGTATTCAGCGTAAGTGCGATACCAATCTGCCACTTTCTACCATCCTAAGAATCCTGTGGGGGCATGTTTTAAGGCTTTATTTGCATGTGCATAGCTTCATTTGTTGGTATTGAGAGTGTATACGATTTTATATGTTAGTTCCTGAACTTAACTGTACATTGCAAGTACGTAGTCACGTGCTCCTGTACGATTTTAAAAACCATAATCTGTCAGTGCTGCATTCCGTGCTGTATTGATCAGACGGGTTTGGGAAGCTGTCCCTGGTTTTCATCGCAGCGGGTGTTCCCGCCGGGCCACGGAAAGGAAGGATTTAAATCCTGCTGAAATGTTTCCAAGGTACCAGGACGCACGGCTACACCCGTGTGTGCTGATGGGTGTTCTGTTTTGTTCTGTTTCTCTTCCACAGCGAGCTAAGAAAGAGGTCCAGGGCCGAGTTCAAGGCATTCATCGCTCGGCACGCGGCCAGGCTCGCCGTTGGGAAGCGGCTCCCGCCTGCGGAAGGACAGAGGGGCCCTGTGCGCAGCCGGGAGAGGGCAGGGCCGCCGGGCGGCTCCACGGCGGGTCCCCCGGCTGCGCGCAGCGCCAAGTGCGTTTGTGCTCTCTCATTGAGCGCGAACAAGGACCGCGGTGCAGCTGCTAATGATGTCGTGTCAAAACCGAAGCGAGGACACCATAGTGACGGGAGGCGGCTGCCAGAGAACCTGCGGGGTGAAATCCGCCTGAAAGCACAGGAAAGTGACACCAACAAGTTCGTGCCCGAATATCCATTGCGTGGAAGACAGCCTGTGTTACGGATCAGTATGAAAAAGGAGAAAATGCAAATCAGTCGTCCTCCAGTGACTAAACAAATTATATTAAACCCACAAATAATGACCGGTCTGCAGTATTTGCAGCGCCTTGCGCTGGAAGCTGAGGGCCAGCTGGGGAGAGGCGAGGGGCAGAGCTGAGCAGTCGGGGCTTCAAGGCGCAGCTCTGAGGTTGGTTGCAACAATCTGGCAAAGGTACAGGCTTTCTGTGAACCGGAGACACGTTTGTAAAGTGTATGAAATAACGTTTGCCTCAAGTGTGGTGTGGAGAAAACTGATGAGAAAATCGGATGTAAACTGCTGGGGCATAAGGAACAAGCAGGCTTTCCCTTAGGGAAACAAGAGAAAGCTGATTAAGAAATGGAAACATTTTGATAGGCTGACCATTGATGTTTGTAATTGTGATTCTCAAAAAGTGTTAAGAGTTGCAATGCCTTATGGATTGTAAGAGAAAAGCTGATTTCTGTTTCTGTAGTTTTGATGTTACGTTCATTTAATTATGTATTCCTGAAAGGAACTCTGTTTGGAGTATATATATATCATAAATATTTAATTATCTGAAAATTAAACTAACCAACATTTTCTATCTTATTCTAGATAAATAATTTACTAGCACTAATTCTAATATAAAAGCTGCATCCTTTTATTTTCCTGGTTATTTCGATTATAAAAGAATTGCATACTCAGTAGAAAATTTGGGTAGCAGCTGAAACAATAAAAATACGGAGAAAAAATATTTAAAACTCCACACCCAGGAAAACATTGCAAAGTTTTCCCTATGCTTTTTTAAAGTAATGGAATCCATACAGTATATACTTTAAATTTTGCTTTTGATATTTAGTATTATTTAAAAGCATCTTCCCCAGCAGAGAGATAGCTGATAGATGTAATTTTAAAAGTTGTGTAATATCTGTTTCATTGATATATTATGATTTAATTGTCTACAATCATATTATAAGAAATTTTTAATGTGTTCATTAAAAATAGCCCTACGTTGAGTATTTGTCCACATTTCATATTTCTTCCTTACAGTAAATAGACTCCTTACGAGTAGAATTACTGTGTCAATACGTATT
The DNA here is from genome assembly GCF_002007445.2 of Ailuropoda melanoleuca. Lineage (NCBI taxonomy): Eukaryota > Metazoa > Chordata > Mammalia > Carnivora > Ursidae > Ailuropoda > Ailuropoda melanoleuca. The sequence continues at coordinate 117,327,485 of NC_048218.1, read as the reverse complement.
GAAAAATAAAACCACTCCTGCTGTATCACCAAAATTCTTTGCAGAAGGTTTTGACTTGACTTTCACTAGCAATATCTGAGTGAGTTCAATAACTTCTATTGTCCTCATTTCTTTAATCTTTGTGCTTTAACATTTGAAATCATCTCATTTTTAATTGAATTTTTTAATAATTAGGAAGCTGATATCTTTCAAATGCTAGTTACTAACCATTTATAATTTATGTTGTGGTTTATTAGCTCATGACCTTTGTTTAAAAGATGACTTTACTTAGGTGAAGTGGATAGGTGAACAATTTGGACCAAATTATCCAACTAAAAGTGACTAGGAAGTGTGGCAAAATATCTGGTAGATAGCATCAGAGGGCTAGTAATTCAGTGCACCACTGAGCTGGGAGGCAGGTGGAAAGTGAGGTCAGCTACGTAGGGCTGGGATTTTTATCTCAGGGGTCCTTTGTAGGTTTCAGAGGGAAGAGCTGAGAGGTTGAACTGTCATTTAGAAATTCATGAGACAGAGGATTTCACATCTATCAAGGGGAAGGATGAATCTGGTGAATCTCCATCACTTTTAACTGGGTCCCTGAAAAGCTGCTCCCAAATACTGAACTAAAAGTCCATAATACTTACCAGGGACTGAAGCTCAGCTGAGAATCACCTTAATTATTGACATTGAATCAAGGTCATCAAGTGCTAGTGCCCCCAGCCATCTTGCAAAAACAAATGTAAATCATCCTAGGTCTGACCTTATTTCTACCAGCATTGTCCAAATACAATGTACTGAACACTTCTTTTATGCCACTCAAAGTTTTTCCAGGCTCACCTTTTACTGGAGCCACTGATGGAGCAGTAAGCACCATGCGGGCTACCCCCAGGTCTGTGCAGGTGCAACCTGACAGTACTTCACCTGGGGCCACATCAGATTCCTCTCATTTCCTACCCGGGCTTCTCCACTGCGATGGCATGAGATGCCGAAGCCAACCCACTCCACTTACCAGACACAACTGAGAACTGTAGGGAGTTAACACCTGTGGGACTCTCCTTTGAACATGGGTGATGGAGGAGATGGAGATGGATTGATACTGACCCTGCTTTCTTCCCTCAGAAATGCATTTTATGAAGCTCCTCTGGAGATCTGATGGGCCTGAGTACCAAAAGTCCATATCTGGTGCCAACTTGACACAGCTGCTTTGCATTGACTTGCCTTCTTTCCTTGTTTCGCTCCTTCTATCCCTCATCCCTGCTTCCTGGGATCACTTTCCAAATAAAGCACTAGCATGAAACTTTTAGTCTCAGGTTCTGCTTTGGAGGGAAACCAAACTAATAGAGTTGTTATCCAAAAAACCCTCAGAAAACACATCCTCAGGATGGGATTTTACAGCTGGATCACTTATTGGTCAGATGGAAATAAGGCCACCATTTCTGGTAGTGATAGGAAAATAATAGCATGTGAAATCTGGGATGGAGATATGTATGTGGATGAGCTCAGAACCTTGACCTCTAGATTCCCCTGACCCTCTGGACCAACAGAAGCAGCATTCTTCCTAGAAGCACAGACTCCCTTTGCTTGCAGACAGAGCCTGCAAAGACCACCTGAGAGGTGCCTCACTAGATGACATTTGTCCTATTTTTGATCCACCTTCATCACCCTTCATTGCTGCTGATAATTACTATCAAATATCAGCACAGTCTAAGTAAGAAAATCCAATCTCTGCTTTAGGAGGAAATAACTTGTAAACAAAAATAATCTTCCCTGAGTTACATAAACTGGCTAGAATGGGGAGAGCACATGTTGGAGTGGATCTTGAGAGAGTCAAATGGGAATATAAGACTCAGTGGGGAAAGTTCACTTGCATGGCAGTACTCATCCATGACCTGGGTTTAACACCTTCCAAGGAAAAACAGAGCCAATCCTACTATACTGCTGGGATGGTTCCTGAAGCTTGGATATGGCAAGGGAGATGGAACTCCCACATAGCTTTAGCATAGTATTGAGGAAGGGATCAAAAGACTCAGGAAGGTGGAAATGATAAAAGGTCAGAAGATATAGGATCTCCCTAGGCTTTCCAGGGGTGCCCTGAGGATGTTCAGATCAGTGTGGCGGTAAGGAATATACTGTGAGGGGAAGGCAACGGCATCTTTAGGTATTCCTGTGGCGTCTGTTCCTTGGAATTTATGGTAAGTAACAGACAGAGGCTCAGAGTATCTATGGTGATGATGGGGTTGTGGAATGGCAGTCAGGTGGTGGCACGCAGTCATCAGAGGCACAGTGGATATCACTATGGTAATTGCAACAATCAGCAGCAATGCTGGGGTGCATCTTAGGTGTCTTGTGAACAAGGATATGTTCTGAGAAGTGAGATAGGTGGATAGCTTTCTAGAATGTTGCTTTACTTTATCCAAATTGGAAAAAACACCAAATAATAAATATCAAACAGATGAATAATTGGTGGTATAATCTTCAACAAAGAAAATAAACAACCCCAGCTACCTGTAATAACATGAAAGGGCAAAATCAATGTTGATCAAAAGAAGTCAGACACACAGAATGTTGAACAGTTCAAACAACAAGCAAATCTAAATTAGGACAAGATAAAAATCACATGATCATCTCAATAAATGCAGAAGAAAATCATTTGATAAAATTCAATATTCCTTAGCAAACTAAGAATAAAATAGAACGCATAACAATGAACATATTTATTAGTGAAATACTGAAAGTTTTTCCTTTTATATTGGATGACCACTGCTAGAGATCCCTAGGTAGGAAAATAAGGCATAATAAAGACATAAAAATATGGGGATTGGAAGGAAAGAAGTAAAATCGTCATTATTTGTAGATAGCATGATTATGGATGTAGAAAATCTAAAAACCTATACAAACTATTAGAACTAAGGAGTGAATTTAGCAAAATTACTGGATAGAATTAAATATACAAGCACAATTTTACTCCTGTATACCATCAACAATTAAAAAATAAAATTAAAAGTGATGTCACTCACAATAATATCAAATACTTAGGAATAAATCTAACATAAAATAAATAAGTCTTCTACACTGGCAAACAGCATTTGAAGAAATTAAGGAAGACCTAAAGAAGCAAAGCTATATATCGTCTTCTTGGATTAGAAGGTTGAATGTTATTAAGATGCCGTTTTTTGGTGAATTGATTAAATTGATAAAATCACTGTTTTAAAAAAACCAACAGGTTTATGTATGCAGATGTGTAAACCGAATGGCTAATTTTAAAATTGATGAAGGATTTTAGTCCCAAGACAAACTAGAAGAAGGATTTAAAAAGTTGACGGACTGGGGCGCCTGGGTGGCACAGCGGTTAGGTGCCTGCCTTCGGCTCAGGGCGTGATCCTGGCGTTCTGGGATCAAGCCCCACATCAGGCTTCTCTGGTAGGAGGCTGCTTCTTCCTCTCCCACTCCCCCTGCTTGTGTTCCCTCTCTCGCTGGCTGTCTCTATCTCTGTCGAATAAATAAATAAAATCTTAAAAAAAAAAAGTTGAAGGACTTATACTCTGGATATGAAGACTTATAATTAAGCTAGAGTAATTAAGATTGTACTACTGGTGGAAAGTTAGGCAGATGAACCACAAGAACAGAATATAGAGTACAGATGCAAACTCAATATATATACTCACCTGATTCATGACAAAGATACTATTGAAGAGCAGTCGGGAAAGAACAATTAATAAATGGTGCTGAATTAACTGCATATCTATAAGAAAAAATATTCTTAATCTTTAACTCCCACTGTGAAATAGTGTGTGTGTGTGTGTGCGCCTCTGGTTCCTAGCACAGAGCTCCTAAAACCCTTGTCATTTTCTGTATGATAAGAGCACTAGGAGAATCTTTGTTCTCATATTTGGTCTTTGACACTGGTTCCTGACATTGGGCTCCTAAATCCGTTGGATTTTCCTGGGTTGATAAGAACATCTTTTGTTCTAATGAGGTGACTCTTGGTGAGCTCTCAGGTGGGGGCTGCTCATCGGAAACACCATGCCATGATTAGAAGTTTGGAACTTTCCATCCAAACCCTCATCCTCCAAGAAGAAGTTGGGGGTGGGGGCTGGAACTGGAGTAAATAATTGATCATGTTTATGTGATTAAGCTTCTGTAAAATCTCAAAGTTATGGGGCTCAGGGTGCTTCTGGGTTGGTGAGCACATCTATGTACCAAGAGGGCTGTTATACCCCAATTCTACAGGGGCAGAAGTTCTTGTGCTCAAGATCTTCCCAGACCTTGCCTATGTATCCCTTCATCTGGTTGTTTATCTGTATAATAAACTGGTAAACATAAGTAAGCATTTCCCTGAGTTTTGTGAGCCATTCTGAAAAATGATCAAACCTAAGGAGGATGTCATGGGATCCTCCAATTTGTAACCAACTCAGATAGAAGTTTTGAAGTAACCTAGGCACCTACTACTTGCAATTGGCCTCTGAGGTGGAGGGCAGACTTGTGGGATTGAGCCCTTAACTTGTGGGGTCTGCACTGACTCCAGTTAGTGCTGGAGTTTAATTCAGTTGTGGAACACCCAGCTGGTATTGGAGAATTGGTTGGTGTGAAAAACCCATCCATTTGGTCTCAGAAATACTGCAAGTGAGGAGCACCTGGGAGGCTTAGGCTCCATGCTCAGCAGGGAGTCTGCTTCTCCCTCTCCCTCTGTCCCTCCCCCTGCTCATGCTCACACACATTCTTTCTCTCCCAAATAAATAAATAAAACATTTTTTTTAAAAAAAGAAGTATTACAAGTGTGAGAATAAAAAAAAACACAGTGAGTTTTCTCCCCCCCCCCCCGTAGACATACACTATACAAAAATGAAATCCAGGAAGGCTATAGATATAATTGTGAAAAGTAAATCACTAAAATGTCTAAGGCAATAACAGAAGGATATGTGTGCCTTTAGGTGTGGGGGAAATTTTCTTAAATATAAGGAGTATTAACCAATAAGAAAAACAAGATTATGGAAAGAATACATTAAAACTCAGGCATATTAAGAGAGTGAAATGCAGGGCACCTGGGTGGCTCAGTTGGTTGAGCTGTCCACTCTTGGTTTTGGCTCAGGTTGTGATCTCCTGGATTCTGAGATGGAGACCCGTGTCCAGCTCCATGCTCACTGGGGAATCTGATTGAGATTCTCTCCCTCTCTCTTCCCCCCAGTTGTGTTTTCTCTCTCTTTCTTAAAAAAATAAATCTTTTTTTAAAAAAGAAAGTGTGAGCGTCTGCCTTCAGTTCAGGGCGTGATCCTGGCGTTACGGGATCGAGCCCCATATCAGGCTCCTCCGCTATGAACCTGCTTCTTCCTCTCCCACTCCCCCTGCTTGTGTTCCCTCTCTCGCTGGCTGTCTCTATCTCTGTCAAATAAATAAATAAAATCTTAAAAAAAAAGAAAGAGTGAAATGCAAGCCACTATGTCTAAGTGGATATTTACAAAACATATAACTGAAAAGTGTTTGTATCAAAAACAAACAAAAACACCCCTAAAAATCAAGAAAATGACACACAACCCGATAGAAAAATGGACAAGAGATTTTAACACCAACTTCACTGAGAGGATATGCAATTGATCAATAAACATAGGGAAAAGTACTTACACTCATCAGTATCACGGAAATCCAAATTAAAACCGTGATGAGGTTCAGCCACATCCCCACCAGAATGGCTAAAATTAAAGAGGTTGACAATATTAAATGCCTCTAAGAATATGGAGCTCTCCTACACTGCTGGTAGGAGTACGAACAGATACAGTCACTTTAGAAAACTGTTTCCATTCTCTATTAGGGTTGAACTTACACATACCCTAAATCTCTGTCATTCCACTTCTAGATTTAAACTCAGCAGAAATGCATACATATGTCAAAATATGTGTACAAGAATGCTTACAGCAATATTATATTAATGGCCAAAAACTGAAAACAAAAATTTTATCAACATAATAATGAATAGATAAGTTGTGATATATTCATACAATGGACTACTATCCAGTCATTAGAATGAACTATGACCATACCCATTATAATACTTTAGACCTTGCAAACATGATGTTGAGAGAAAGAAGCCAGATAAAAGAAATGTATACTGTATGCTGCCATGACATGAAATTCAAATATAGATAAATACAATCTAATATCACAAGTCAGGATAGTAGTCATCTTTGGAAATGAGTATAGGAGCACCAATCACAAGGAGGTTACAGGGGCACCTGGGATGCTTGCATGTCCTAACTCTTGATCTGCATTCTGATTTCATGATGTGTTCTTTTATGCTAATTTATCATGCTGTGAACATATATAATTTTCTTTTCTGAGTTAGTATCTTTGTTTTCTTTGGGTTACTACTCGGGAGTGGAATTACTGGATCATATAGTATTTCATTTTTAATTTTTAGGAACCTCCATACTATTTTCCACAATAGTTGTACCAATTTACATTCCTGCCAACAGTGCAGTTCCTTTTTCTCCACATCCTCACCAGTACTTGTTATTTCTTGCCCTTTTTTAAAGATTTTTCTTTAATTTTTAAGTGATCTCTACACCCAATGTAGAACTTGAACTCACAACCCTGAGATTAAGAGTCATGTCTCTAGTGATTGAGTCAGCCAGGTGCCCCTTCATAATTTTCCTTTCTAAATGTATGTTATTCTTCAATAAAAATGTTCCTAAAACAAGAAAAAAAAAAGAAGTAACTTACCGGTGTATAAGACTTAAACACCGAGGGGTAGAACCAGCTACAAGCTCGTCAGATCTTGTTACTAAGTCATCTTTATTAAATGCACAAGTGTACCATTAGCAACCATGTCAGGATGATGAGCCAGGGTATAACTAAGTGCCTGAAATCTGCGCAGTTGGTTCTCCATCTTGGCCTTCCTTTCTTCCACATTTACTTACACCCTGTGGGTAATCTCAGCCAAGTCTATGGTGTCAACTACTGGCTACATGTCAAAGTCTGTTCAATAGGTATAAATTGAACAGTTAGAACAATTCTTTAGTCCCATCTAGTCAAAGGTAACATTTTCACTTTTATAGGATATAACTTCTTGTAGTTCACATAAAATTACATATAAGATATTGTTTGGTTGATGAACTGCCCCACAGATTGTAATTTGGTTACAATAACTGTTGGTAATGAGCTATACCACCTTCTCCCAGCACAAATTGAAGCTATTCTTGTCAGCCCTTGCTATTCTTCTAGCAATCTAGCACTCAAATTATCTTCACAAGAATGTTTGTATAGCAGGCCTCATTACCTTGATCCCAAAACCAGACAAAGATCGCACCAAAAAGGAGAATTACAGACCAATATCCCTGATGAACATGGATGCAACAATTCTCACCAAAATACAGCCAATAGGATCCAACAGTACATTAAAAGGATTATTCATCACTACAAAGTGGGATTTATTCCTGGGCTGCAAGGTTGGTTCAACATCTGCAAATCAATCAATGTGATACACTACATAAATAAAAGAAAGCACAAGAATCCTATGATCCTCTCCATAGATGCAGAAAAAGCATTTGACAAAATGCAGCATCCTTTCTCGATTAAAACTCTTCACAGTGTAGGGATAGAGGGTACATACTTCAATTTTACAAAAGCCATCTATGAAAAGCCTGCAGCGAATATCTCTCCCCTCAAACTTTGATCTCATCTCTGTCACAAGGAAACTTTACTCTCCAAGGATGCATCTCAGTCAGCCTTTTGTTTCTGTTTTCAGTCAGTAGACCCTTCTTGAGCATGTGGCAGTGAGTGACAAAGAGAGGAGACCCTTGCATACACTGGAAAGAATTTAATGTATTTGTGTAGAGAGGGAAGATGCACATAAATTTTCAGGCATATTTTCTGGCCACATTTATATTTCCAGTCCAGAGTTTTCTTCTGACCTTTAAAGCAATTTATTCAACAATATGATACACACCTTCACTTGAATGCCCTACAGGAATTTACAGCTCAACATGTTGGATTTGCAACTCATGGTTTTCCCTCCCAACCTGCTCCTCTCTTTGTGCCTCTGTCCCAGTGATTGACATTTAGGCCTATTCAAAATAGATTGTGTGTCAGCCCTTACTGAAAGAGGGTGATTAGAATGCTAATGTCAAGTTCTTTTTGAATCTTTTGAGTGAATAAGGGAACTAAACAACAAATGTGGTACTTGGCCCTAAAACTTTGTTTTTAATGACTGAAAATGAAAGACACCCACAGCGAGTATTTTTCCACTAGAGAGGATTTATTCATATTTTATTTATCTCAAGTTGCAACTAATACTATTAATAGTTCTTATTGTAACTCTGTTCAGTGACTATAACCAGGATTATAGTATGAGACTATTTTCATTTTTAGAGGTTAAAACAAAAGATTTACCATTAGAAACATTGTGTTCATCACCACTTATCTTTATTTGTAATTCATGCTGTTGACGTGTAATACATGCTGTAACATGTATTTGAAGGTTTCGGGCAAAGAATAGACCCCATTAAAATCCATAATAAAAAAGACATAATAAGGAAATATCTGCACTGATTTCAGTTCTTGCTGTTAATTCTCAATTTTTAATGTGATCAATATAGTATAAGCTAGGAGGCTTGTTTGAACTTTGTCTTTAATAACACTGGCTGATGGACATTGTCTTTGTTTCTGATAAAATAACCATTCTGTAAACAAGATATTGTGAATATAAAAAATGTCATACTAAAGATGTGCTGGCCTCAATATAAAGGCAATAAAACAGAAGTTTGGAGTCACACACTTATTTGATTTTGTACCAAGGAGACAAATCCTATCACAATAAAAAGAGCAAAAGGAATTGAATAAAAGCCAAGTAAATTCTAAATGGTGATTTCCTTCTTTCCTTAATGCTAAAAAAGTGACTCCTAAAATTTTGCTAAAATATCATTTGATAAAAGTTGACACCTCTACCTAAACAGGTATTTTTTGTTCCCTGAGACTTTCTGTTTCTTTAAATCTTTAAGATGAGAAATTTATAAGAATGGGGTTGGAATAAAAACACAAAAGCTATCCCTCCAATGTCACTCTCAACACCATAGCACTGTTACATTGTTCTTTTATCTGGTGTCTGATTCCCCAGTTATAAATCTCTTCAATTATTTCTCTGTTTAATCAATGAAGTGAGCTTTCTAAATGCAGAATTTACTATGTCATTCCTCTCTTACAAACTACAGTGACTCTTCATCAGTTGTAACAACTCCTTTGTACGTCATTCAAAATCATGCACTACTTAGACCCAACCTACATTCAGCCTCATCTCCTGATACTACATTCACGCCCATACCCCTGCTGCATGAGCAGTTACCTGTTCTGTGCCCCAGGTGTCCCTCAGATCATTGTCTTCACACTGTGTGTGTCTGGGTCGTCTGACCACCTGGCAGTGCAGTGCACCTTGGGTTGCATCCCAGGCTGGCCAGCTGAGTTTTAAAGCTCCAAATTTCAGGGATCTGGCATGGCAGTGACTGGTGCTCATCCTCTGGGGAAGGGTTTCACTGCATTGGGAGTGATGCAGATTTGACCCACAAGGACAGTTGCACCAAAGTACAGGAGTGTTGGGTTTGGAGCAAAGCACAGGAAAGAGCCAACGTTCAGGTTAGCCAACCTCAGCAGGTGTCTCTGCACCTGTGCTGGGTGGTGGGGAGGGAAATAACACCTACCAGTTCTTTTGTCGCTGGAGAGATGCCTCTCTCCCAGATGTACTCTGAAAAGGAGGAACTGTCTCTCCCAGTGTGTCGGGGGTCCTCAGATCACACCATCTACCCCTTCCCCTGCTCCCAGGACTATCTGTCCTCCTTCTCCACAGGAGCACTGTAGTGCCCTCAGGGTTCCACACCAGCCATACTATGGACCTCTAAAATTCTAGTCTTTGAGCCCCACTGGTTATAAAAACTCAGGAAAATCGACCTCTTTCATTTTCCCAGTCAATGGCTTTGAGGAAGTGTTTCCCTTGTACAACCCCCTATGTGCTCCTCTTTCTCTCTTGCCTCTCTCTGTGACCAGGGCTCCCTCCACTCCACAGCACCCATGATCCATTTTTCCCCCAAACCACATCTCTGCCACACTTCCTACCTTCCATAATGAGGCCTCTTCTCTCCCTCTAGCTGTCCAATTTGTTCTGTCAGTCCGTGACCGCTTTCTTGGGTATTCATAATGATTTGATATTTATCTAGATGTGTTCAAGGGAGGAGGCAATTCTAGGGCCCTCCTATTACTCTACCATCTTAGCTCCACCCTTCATCAATGTTTTATGATTTTTGGCATACAGGTCTTTAGCCTCTCTAGTTAGATTTATTCCTAAGTGTTTATTCCTTTTGACACTATTATAAATAGGATTATTTTCTTAATTTCTTTTTGGGTAGTTTATTGTTAGTCTATAGAAACACAACTTATTTTTTAGGTTGATTTTGTGAAATCAAAATTTCACAATTTCACAGTTCCATTGTGAAACTTTGCTAAATTCATTTATTAATTCTAACTGTTTTGGTGGAATCTTTAGGGTTTTCTTTTTTTTTTCTTTTTAAAGATTTTATTTATGTATTTGACAGAAAGAGGAAGCACAAACAGGGGGAGCAGCAGGCAGAGGGAGAGGGAGAAGCAAGCTCCCCACTGAGCAGAGAGTCTGACATGGGGTTTGATCCCAGGACCCTGGGATCATGACCTGAGCCAAAGGCAGACGCTTAGGCGACTGAACCACTCAGGCGCCCCATGGGGTTTCAATATAGAATGTGTCATCTGCGAATGGAGACAATTTTGCTTCTTTCTTTCCAATTTGGTTTGTTTACCTATTCATTCATTTTTATTTTATTTATTTATTTATTTATTTATTTATTTATTTATGACTAATTGCTCTGGTTGATATGTCCAACACTATGGTGAACTAAAGTGGTAAGATGGGCACTCTTGTCTTGTTCCTAGTATTAAGGAAAAGTTCTCAGTTTTTCACTGCTGAATATATTATCAGCTGTGGACTTGTTATATTCAGGCTTTATTATGTTGAATTACATTCTTTTATACCTTATTTGTTGAGAGTTTTCATCATGAAGTGATGTTAAATTTTGTCAATGCTTTTTCTGCATCTATTGAGAGGATCATATGATTTTTATTTTTCACTTTGTTAATGTGATGAATTACATTATTTGATTTGTGTATATATTTTTTAAAGATTTTATTTATTTATTCGACAGAGATAGAGACAGCCAGTGAGAGAGGGTACACAAGCAGGGGGAGTGGGAGAGGAAGAAGCAGGCTCACAGCAGAGGTAAATTCTTAAAATTGTACACTTTCTCTTGATTCCTCAAAGTCAGGACAGGTGCTGGAACCTTCCATTTGTTTTCCTGAGGATGGTGCCTTGCAATGTTCAAATCTGCACTCTTACTTCTAATCTTGCAGAGTTGCAATTATTCACTGCACAAGCGCACTCAGCAAGGAAGCCTGTGGGAGGGAGGTTAGTAAGGCATATGGAGTGTTTAGGGCGTCATTGTATCAACTGATCAACCGGGAGGGGGGGCTCCGGATCAGGTATCTCAAGTGGTTCATAAGTGGGCTTCCCAGTGGACTCTACAGAGTGGGTAACAGGATCTAGGACTCTTTCTTTCTCCCAGCCTCTCTCAACCTCTTAGCTGTACTGATCATCTCAGTAATCTCGGTGAGGCAGTAAACCAGCAAGTATCTTGGACAGCAACCCACATGACTAGGGGAGCTCTTGGCTCATTCAGTATGTTCTCATTTTTCTCTCCAGGAGACATTGCAGGACAAGGAGGTTTCTCTTAGCACCGAACTATACCACCTTTAGAGAGGGCTTATATGGATAAAGTGAAATTGTCTGCTTTCCTTCTTCAAAGCAACTATTCTCAGATTTTTTTTTTCTTTAGTGGTGTGTTGGAATTTCTCCACTAACTCCTAGACTCCCAAAAAAGTACTCTTATGTGTGTGTAGTTGTCAAAACTGATGCTCCTTTGGGACAATGATGGTAAAGAACTATTTTTGCTGTCCTGCTAACTTCATTCACCACAGTTAGAGTTTAAAAGTACATCTTTAATTTATCATAGTTTGCTTTGAAATTATATTGTATAACTTCATATATAGTGTAAAAAACTTACATACATAACTTTTTATTTTCTCTCTACATTCTTTGTATTATATTTGCCATACATTTTATTCTACATATGTACTAAACCCCACAAATGCATTACTCATCCTCCTCCTATTATTATTATTAGTATTACTACTACTACTACTACTATTACTTAAAGCAGTCAATTTTCTTTTATAGTGATTCAGAATAAGGAAAAATATACTTTATATATATCATTGTTTCCATCACTTATAGCACTTTTCATTTATTTCCATGCTTTCATGTTTTGATTTCGTATCCTTATTCTGCCTAAAGAAATTTTGTTAACATTTTTGTAGTGTATGTTGTTCTTCTGACTAACATATCTGGCATTAATTTTTAAAATAATTTCTGACATATATTTTCACTGTATATAGAATTCTGATTTGATAAATTGAAAAATACTACTTCAAATATGTTAATCTTAGTTTGGGGAGAAATGAACAGGCAGAGCACAAAAGATTTTTAGGCAATGAAAGTTCTCTGTATGATATTATAGTGATGGATATATGTTATAATACATTTGTCTAAACACGTTGAATGTACAACACCAAAAGTAAACCTTTAAATAAATCATGGGCTTTGGATGATTATAATGTGTCAGTATAGGTCCACCCTTGGTAATAAATAAATAAATAAATAAATAAATAAATAAATAAAAATTTTTTAAGAATGCACCATTCTGCTGAGTGATGTCAATGATGGGGTAGTCTATGCATATGTGGGAGCAGGGTGTATATGAGAAATCACTAAACCTTCCTCCCAATTTTATACTAAGCCTCATGCTCCTTTAAAAATCAACTTTTAAAAAGATAGCACATCATTTGTAGGAAGTTGTGCACACTTTTTAAAATAAAACTCTCTTCCAAAAAAACTGTCAGTCCATTGTCTTCTGGGTTGCATATTTTAGGAAATGTCTGTTGTCATCCTTGTATTTGATTTTCTGTATGTAATGTTCTTTTTTTCTCTGATGTTTTCAAGATTTGCATGTTTTATTCTTTAATTAATTTTAGAAAATTCTTGACCATTATTTCCTAAAATATCTCTCTTGCCATGTTTTCTCTTTCTTGTCTTTTGAAGACATAAATTTATTGTATATTAGATAATTTGTTATTGTCTCACAGCCCTTGGATACTTTGTTCTATTTTTACACTCATTTTTCTTTTTGTGTTTCAGTTTGAATAATTCCTATTGACTTAGTTTGTTCACTGAGTCTTGCACCAGATGCGTCTTATCTTCTGATAAATCCATTAATGGAATTCTTCATTGTGTGTGTGTGCTCACATTTTTTATTTCTACCTTTCACATTTGAATCTTTTATAATTTCTGTTCACCTGCTAAAATTCCTCCTGTTTTCTTTTTGTTGTTTATCTTTTCTGTTAGATTCTTTAGCACATATATCAGAGTTTTTTGAAAGTTCACCTGGAACTTACAACATCTGGGTCATTTGTGGTTCTGATTCTGTTCTTTCTTCTATTAAGAATGAATTGTTTTTATTTGCATTTGATGTACCTCACACTTTTTGAGTGGATGATTAACATTGTATGTAGAATGATAAACATAAAAGTAAATAGTATTGAGAGACACGAAGATGGCAGTGGAATATGAGGACCCTAGCCTCATCTTGTCCCATGAACATGACTAGATAACAATCAAATCATCCTAAATAACCCAGAAATTGATCTGAAGACTGACAGAACAAACTCCACAACCAAAGGAAGAGAAGAGGCCACATAAAAGAAGGTAGGAAGTGCAAGAGATGTGATTTAGGGGAGAAATGGATCATGAGTGCTATAGATGGGAGGGAGCCATGGTAATAGAGAACGGTGGAGGAGGAACAGACAGCGAATGCACAAGGAGAATGTGTCCCCTAAGTCATTGGCTTGGAAAACAAGAGGTGCGGAAATTCTTGAATTCTTGCAACCAGTGAGGCTTAAAACATGGAGTTTTAAAGGTCAGCAAGCTTGGCGAGGATACAGCCCTGAGGGTACTGCCCTGCTCCTTGAGAGAAGGCAGGCACACAACCTGAGGGGAGACAGCATGAAAATAGTGATCTGAAAAATGCCTGGGGCACACATAGGGGAAATTATTCATTTTTCTCTGAGTGCTTCCCTGAGAGGCAACATTCCTAGAGACATATCTCTGGGAACAAAGGAGCTGGATGATGGCATTTCTCTCCCCAGTCCCTCAGCATAAGCACAGAACCACCTGGGGGACATTGCTGGCTCAGTCACTGACTGTTCACAGGTTTAATTCTAAGTGTGAACTCTTGATCTTGAGGTTGTGAGTTCAAGTCCTACATTGGGTGTAGAGAATATTTAAAAATAAAATCTTTTAAAAAAAGACTGAGCCACCTGTGGGATATAGCACAGCTCCCATGCAGGCTACCTAACTTGCTTACACAAAGTCTCAAGTCCTTGCACTCTCGTGGGACTGCTCCTCTGAGTCAAGCTTGTCTCAGTCTCAGCATGTCAGGACTGCACCCCAGAAGACCAGCACAAACCACCGCCCATACCATGTCTCGTAACCAGAGAGTTCTGCAGGGCCTCAGTTATCATGGAAGTGGTGTCAGGTCTCATTTCATAAGCAGACCAGAGCACACCTGGTTAAAATTCACCATATTCAGGCCAGGGACCAAATACTGCCCACAACAGGCAAGGAGAGACTCTGCAGATGATTACCCTGAAGGATAGAGCAGCCAAAACACAACAGCAGACTGCATGCAGCACACACCAGGGATATTCCCTGAAGCACCAGATCCTGGGCACTACATGACTTCTTCTTATAATGCCATTAGTTTCAGGAACAGGAGACATAACTGGCTTCTGTAACACACAGAGGAGGCAAAGACTTAGACAAAAATGCCAAGATGGAGGAATTTATCCCAAATGAATGAACAAATAAGGCCATAACCAGAGATCTAAGTGAAATAGATATAAGTAACATGTCTGATGGAGAATTTAAAGCAATAATCATAAGGATACCCACTGGGCTTTGGAGAAACATAGAAGGCATTAGTGAGGACCTTACCACAGAGATAAAAGAGTTAAAAAAGAAACAATTAGAGATGAAGAGTGCAATAAAGGAGATTGGAAACAAGCTTGAGGGCTTATATGGATAAAGTGAAATTGTCTGCTTTCCTTCTTCAAAGCAACTATTCTCAGAGGAAAGAAGCAGAGGAAAGCAGAGGAGAAGCAGAGGAAAGAAGAAGAGAAGCAGAGGAAAGAATTAGTGACCTAGAAGGCAAAGTAATGTTAAGTAATGAAATTGAACAAAATAGAAAAAGTATTATCCAAAATGAGAAAACTTAGAGAACTCAGTGACTCCATAAAGTTTAATAGCATTCTTATCATAGGAGTCACAAAAGAAGAGAGAGTAAAGGGCGCAGAAAATTTATTTGAAGATATAATAGCTGAAAACTTTGCTAATCTGGAGAAGGAAAGAGACATCCAGATCCAGGAAGCACAGAGAACTCCAATCAAAATCAACAAAAGAAGGCCCACACCATGACATATTGTAATTAAATTCGCAAAATATACCGATAAAGAAAAAAAATCTCAAAAACTGCAAGACAAAAAAAAAAAGTCCTTAATTTACAAGGAAGACCCATCAGGTTGACTGCAGATTTCTCAATAGAAACTTGGCAAGCTGGAAGGCAGTGGCATGATATATTCAAAGTGCTGAATGGGAAAAATCTGCAGCCAACAATACTCTATCTACCAAAGCTATTTTTCAGGATAGAAGGAGAGATAAAGAGTTTCCCAGATAAACAAAAACTAAAGGAGTTTGTGACCACTAAATCAATGCTGTAAGAAATGTTAAATAAGACTCTTTGAGTGGAAAAGAGAGACCAAAAGTGACAAAGACAAGAAAGGATCAGAGAAAATCTCCAGAAGCAATGACAAAACAAGTAATAAAATGATAATAAATACACATCTGTCAATAATTACTCTGAATGTAAATGGACTAAATGCTCCAATCAAAAGACATAGGGTTTCAGGATCAATAAAAACACAAGACTTATCTATATGCTGCCTACAAGAAACTCATGGCAGATCTAAATACACTTGTAGATTAAAAGTGAGGGGATAGAGAAATAGCTACATGCAAATGAATATCAAAAGAAAGCAGGAATAGCAATATTTAGACAAACTAGATTTTAAACCAAACTCTGTAAGAAGAGATTAAGAAGGGCACTGTATCATAATAAAAGGGACAATCCAACAAGAAGATTTAACAATTGTTAATATAGATGCACCCAATATGGGAGCATCCAAGTATATAAATCAATTAGCAACAAACATAAAGAAACTCACTGATAATAATACAATAGTAGGGAACTTTAACACCCTACTTCAACAACTTCTTGCTAGACACATCTTCAAAGGCAAGGGAAAGAAAGCAAAAATGAACTATTGGGACCTCATCAAGATAAGAAGTTTTTGTGCAGCAAAGGAAACGGTCAGTAAAACTAAAAGGCAACCTGCAGAATGGGAGAAGATGTTTGCAAATGACATGTCAGATAAAGGGTTATAAAGAGTTAGTATCCAAAATCTATAAAGACCTTATCAAACTCAATATCCTCAAAATTAGTAATCCAGTCAAGAAATGGGCAGAAGACATGAACAGACATTTCTCCAGAGAAGACATACAGATGGCCAACAGACATGTGAAAAAAGGTTCCACATCAATTGGCATCAGGGAAATACAAATCAAAACCACAATAAGATACCACCTCACACCAGTCAGAATGTCTAAAATTAACAAGATGGGAAACAACAAATGTTGGTGAGGATGTGAAGAAAGGAGAACCCTTTACATTTTTGGTGGCAATGCAAACTAGTAGAGGCATTATGGAAAACAGCATGGAGGTTCCTCAAGAAGTTAAAACTAGAGCTACTCTATGACCCAGTAATTGCACTATTAGGTATTTATCCAAAGGATACAAACATAGTGATTCGAAGAGGCACATGTACTTCAGTGCTTATGGCAGCAATGTCCACAATAGTCAAACTATGGAAAGAGCCCAGGTGTCTATTGACAGAGGAATGGATAAAGAAGATGGAATATTAATTACTCAGCCACCAAAAAGAATGAAGTCTTGGCATTTGCAACAGCATGGATGGAATTAGAGGGTATTATGGTAAAGCAAAATAAGTCAGTCAGAGAAAGACAATTATCATAGGATTTCACTCATATGTAGAATTTAAGAAACAAAACAGATGATCATAGGGGAAGGGAGGGAAAAATAAAGTAAGACGAAATCAGAGAGGGAGACAAACTATAAGAGACTCTTAACCCTAGGAAACAAACTGAGGGTTGCTGGAGGGGAGAGGGATGGAGGGGATGGTGTAACTGAGTGATAGGCATGAAGGAGGGTACGTGATGTAATGGGCACTGGGTGTTGTATGCAACTGATGAATCACTAAATTACCCCAAAACTAATAATACACTATGTGTTATTTAAATTGAATTTAAATTTAAAAAAATTAAAAATGATAATATAGTCCTGGCACAAAAACAGACACATAGATCAAGAGAAAAGAATAGAAAATCCAGAAATGAGCTCACAATTATATGGTCAATTCATATTCGACAAAGCAGTAAGGAATATCCAATGGGAAAAAGGCAGTCTCCTCAACAAATCTTGTGGGAATCTGGACAATAACATTCA
Source organism: Ailuropoda melanoleuca (assembly GCF_002007445.2). Lineage (NCBI taxonomy): Eukaryota > Metazoa > Chordata > Mammalia > Carnivora > Ursidae > Ailuropoda > Ailuropoda melanoleuca. The sequence goes on along the minus strand of NC_048218.1, from coordinate 117,309,693 downwards.
GAAGAGTGAAACTGGACCACTGAGTTAACAAAAACAAATTCAAAATGGATGAAAGACTTAAATGTGAGACCTGAAACCATCAAAATCCTAGAGAAAAACACAGGCAGCAAGCTCTTTGACATCAGCCATAGCAACTTCTTTCTAGATAGGTTTCTAGAGGCAAGGGACACAGAAACTAAAATAAACTATTGGAACTACATCAAAATAAAAAGCTTCTACACAGTGAAGGAAATAATCAACAAACCTGAAAAGCAGTCTTTGGAATGGGAGAAGATATTTGCCAATTACATACCTGATGGGTTAGTAGCCCCAATCTATAAAGAACTTATCAAACTCAACACCCAAAAAACAAATAATCCAGTTAAGAAATGGGCAGAAGACATGAATAGACATTTTTCCCAAGAAGACATACAGATGGCCAATAAATACATGAAAAGATGCCCAACATCACTGATCATTAGGGAAATACAAATCAAAAATATCCCACATACCTGTCAGATGACTAAAATCAACAATACAAGAAACAACAGGTGTTGGCAAGGATGTGGAGAAGGGGAACCCTTTTACACTGTTGGTGGAATGCAACCTGGTGCAGCCACTCTGGAAAACAGTATAGATGTTCTTCAAAACTTTAAAATGGTATTTCCCTATTCTCCAGCAATTGTACTACTAGGTATTTACCCAAAGAATACAAAAATACTTCTTCAAAGGGATACATGCCCTACTCTGTTTATAGCTGCATTATCTCTGATAGATAAATTATGGAAAACAGCCCAAATGTCCATTGACTGATGAATGGATAAAGAAGAGCTGGTATATATATACAATGGAATATTACTCAACCACAGGAAAGAGTGAAATTTTGACATTTTCAACAACAAGGAATGTGCTAGAGAGTATTATGTTAAGCTAAATAATCCAGTCAGAGAAAGACAAATACCATATGCTTTCCCTCATATGTGGAATTTAAGAAATAAAAGAAATGAGCAAAGATAAAACAGTGACAGAGAGAGGCAATCTAAGGAACAGATTCTTAACTATAGAGAACAAACTGATGGTTACCAGGGCAGAGGTGAGTTGGAGAGATGGTTTAAATAGGTGATGGAGATTCAGGAGTCCACTTGTTGTGATGAGTACTGGGTGTTGTATGGAAGTGCTGAATCACTATATTGCACACCTGAAGTTATTACACTGTATATTAACTAAATAGAATTTTTAAAAAGTTTTAAAAAAGTAATCCAAAATTTATCATAAACTTACATGTGAGTGCTTAAATTCTAAAACATCAAGAATAAAGCATATGAAAAAAATCTTTGGAATCTTTGGTTAAGCAAATTTTTAGAGAATGAGCATAAAAGAAATATACTGATAAGCTGGATTTTAGCAAAGTTTAAGTTTTGCTTTTCAAAATACATCGTTAGGAAGATGAAAAGAGAAGCCACAGATTGGATGAAAAAATTTTAAATGCATATATGGTAAAGGAATCTTACTGAGAATTATGAAGGATACTTACAATCTGATAATAAGAGAGAAACAGCCTAATTTAAAAATGGGCAAAAATTCAGGGGCACCTGGGTGGCTCAGCAGTTAAGTGTCTGCCTTCGGCGCAGGTCATGATCTCACAGTCCTGGGATCAAGCCCCACATCAGGCTCCCTGCTCGGCAGGAAGCCTGCTTCTCCCTCTCACTCCCCTTGCTTGTGTTCCCTCTCTCACTGTCTCTCTCTGTCAAATAAATAAATTTTAAAAATCTTTTAAAAAATGGACAAAAATTTAGACAATTCACAAAAGTATGTATATAGATGTCAAGCACATAGAAATACCTGAATGTCACTAGTCATTGGGGAAATGAAAATTAAATCAACAACTACTACACACTCACTTGTCTAAAGTGAAAAATATTTTCAACACTAATTGCTTGTAAGAATGGAGTAAATGTAAGTCCCACACATTGTTTTTCAGAAGTTAAAAACATTGTTTGTCAGAAGTTAAAATTGGTAGATAATTTGGGAGGACACCTCTGGTAGTTTTTTTATAAAGTTAAACATATGGTTAATACATTACTCACCATTATCTATCAGCAGGCGTCTTGGCCCCTATTCGGGGAGTGCAATGGTGCCCACCAGCATTTTTATCCCTTTAGCGGTAGTGTCTGCTCTACCAAGTGCACTCCAAGAGGGGAACATCTCTTCCAGTGCACCCCAGGGGATCCTCGGATCCTGCCATCAACTCCCCACCTCTGCCTCCTTCCCCACAGGAGCACTGCCACCACAAGTAACAATGAAAAACAGGGAACTGAAAGTTTTGAAAGGCACCAGTTCAAATAAAAACAAAAGTATTTAAATACTTACTCTTAAATATAACAAAACGTGCAGAATCTTTATGCCCTGATTAAAGGAATCAAAGAAGACCTAAATAAGTGGAGGGATATGCCATAGTTATGGATTGGAAGAATCAGTATTTTTATGTCAATTCTTCTCAAACTGAGCTAGACTGCACTTTATTCCAATCAAAATCATAGTTGGACCTTTTTGTAGCTATTGACAAGTCTATTCTAAAGTTTATTTGACAGGGTAAAGGAACTAAAATAACCAAAATTATTTTAAAAAAGAACAGAGTTTGAGGATGCTCCTTACCTGGTTTCAGGGATTACTATAAAACTATAATAATCAATACAGGGTAGACACATAGATCAATGGAACAGAATAAGTTGACTGCTGACCAAAGTACAGAAACAATTGAATGGAAAAAAAAAAGAACTTTAACCTTATTTAAGAATTAACTCAAAATAAATCATAGAATTAAATGAAGTATTTGATTGAATAACTAAATTGTTGTAGCCTTACAACACAATACCGTTGAACAACAACAGCAAAACAACAACAATGGAATGAATCACTGCTACATATAACAAATGGATGAATCTCAAATGACTTACGCAAAGTTAAAGAAGCCAGACTCAAAAAGGTACAGATTACAACTTCTTTTATATGGCATTTTAGAAAACGCAAAGTTACAGAAACAGAAAAGAGGTTGGTGGATTGCTAGGAGTTTGGCTGGCGGGCAATGACAGAGGCGGAGCATGACGGGGGTTTGGGGAATAATAGAACTATGTGTCTCTTGAGTTTGAGTATCATGACTACACACTTGTGTAAACTAATACAAATGTATACCAAAAACAGTGATTTGTATTGCATAAACGTGATTGATAGATAAAACAAAAAACTCCACATTCTTAAAAATACAAAGAAGTGAATGAGAAGAAATCCCTTCTGCTGATCTGGTGCAATCGTGTCTGTGTAAGGTGCCTCCAGCTGGCTTGTACACCTGAGGGAACATAGGGCCAAACAGCACGGATAGATACAGTGTCTGGGTCCAGGATTACTGATTAGGGGCTTCATCAAATCCTGGCACTGGACTGTATCTAATATTTTGCTTTGGGAGATAAAGAACAGATTTGTTTAAGTCATGAAAAGAAAAATTTGTTTGTTTTAATGATATTATTTTTGGAGAACGTGCTAGGAGAGTGGCTTCACCTCATCAAGCCGCATTTGGTGTGCGGAAGGAAGTGGGGTAGAAGGCAGAGTAGTCATAAATGAAGACAGGCAACAAAACCTTACAGTGTGTGAGGAGGGTCTGTGAGCTCTATGACGTATGTTGAAGAACAGTGTTTGACACATTATGTAGTCATTAATTTGGATAGTTAGAGACGGACAGAATTTCTGTTATGACTATGTGAGCAGTTTTCCTCCAATGGAGTTTATCCCCATTGGGCTGAGGGATAGACAGGACTAAGAAGGCATGCTCACCTTCTAGACTATGTGTGAGAAGCGAGGGCTCTAGGTGCCTAGTATACCAATTCCGGGGCATGGGCAGGTCTATCACAGGTCCTTCCCCCATTAGTTGTGCACTGTTAGGGCTAGTGTTAGCAAGGGTGCCAGGTACAGGGGCAAGCCCAGAGCTTAGAACTGCAGGCTTATTGTCCCCACGGTGCAGCAAAACCTGTTTATAAGCTTTTGGGCCAAGCGGCTGGGGTGAGTGGGGGGCAGGCCACAGACCATGGCCTGTTTCTTCCTATGCTGCCAATTCCCAAGCAGTCTCAGAGTCCTGAGGAATTCTCAAATTCTAAATTCTATCCTGGTCTTCAGAATATTATGGAGGTATAACTGTCAATATAAGAGAATAGAACATATGATAATTAATAGTTAGCTTGATTCATAATTTTAAAATACTTAGACACATGCTATGTGCTATTCCATCTCTACTTTTGTCCTGCACCTTGTTATATGTGATCCCATGATCCTATATAAATTAATCTCAAGGTAAATTAAATGTTACTTCTTTAGTTTGTCAATTGCAAACATTATACTGGTGGAAACTGTGTCTATTGTGAGGCTTTCTGGTGAAATTGGACCCTGCTCATAAAGAAACCAGTTTACAGGACCTGACTTGTCCTACTCACCTTTAGCAGAAAAGGCTAGAAAAGGCATTTTAAATAATTCTTTTTTTTCTTGGTTGTAAAATAATACATATCAATTATAATTAGCCTTGAATTTCAGAAATCTATAGAAAGAAATAATTTGAAATAGTTCATAAATTCACAATTCAGATGATGTGAAATTTGAGGCATTTTCTTCTAAGGGTTATCTTTATGTACATATACACAGAAAACAAGCACATTGGCCACCTCTACCATAATAAAAATTCATTATATATTGAATCTCCTCTGTAATAGAATCTTCTTCTAATGGTGGAGTTTTATATTCAAACGTCTTTATTTGTTCTTTATTTCCTTATGTCATTATTTGTATTTAGGAACAACCTTTTATGTAACTAAATATTAAATTAAAATATTATATTAATGAATAATTATATGTTTTGTATGGCTGGATATTTGTTTCCAATGATTCATTATTATAAAGAAAGCTGTAATGAAGATCTCAGTACAGAGATTTTGCTACATCCATGATATCAGGATTTAAATTTGAAGACTTTTCTCATGGAACAGCTTTAGACTGAAGACAAATCATCAAACTATTGTCTATAGGACCACAATACACATTGCCTTACAAGTCCTAAAGTAGCTTCCCTGCTTAGTTTCACTTCATCTGAACTGACAAAGTGAAATGCGCTGATTTTGTTTCTAGTTACTTGAAAAGCTGTCTGACTAAAACGAAAGGTTGTCTGAGGCCAAGACTTCTTTGTTTAGCCGAAGTCAGCTCTGCAGTCCAATCTGTGGTATTGGTCAGTTCCAATATGGTTGCAAAACAATTGTCTTAGGAAACTGTAAGCAGCATTCAAACACAGGCACATAAATCTAAAATTAAATCATAAAACAAAATATTTGCCAACAATATTGTTTGATACTGTCTAAAATATGTATTCCTGTAGTAAGGAAAAACTGAAAAACATACATAGCTATTTTCTTAGAGGAATCATAAGACATTAAAATAGTCTAATAATATTACTTATCATAAATACACATTATCTTGATGTGCAATTAATTCTTGGTAAACTACTTTTCTTTCTTAATAGAAAGCAATATGATTGTTATTTTCTGTTGCAACTACCAGTTGATAAACATCTCTGTCATTCAAGAGTAGCCTCTTAGTTTAAAGGAAATCACACATTAACTTTTAATGGTACAGGGTTTATATTAACAATATGGACCAGCCTTGTCTCCATGCTGTGGTTCTAGCAGCTGTGTATACGGAACCAATTAGTCATTTGTCAATGGCAGGGCAATTAGTTCACTGCAGCTTCTAATTCAGTCCCTTTCCTGCTGTGAGCTTTGCTATCCTCAAAATATTTGCAGTAGACCTTGAAAAATCCACCTTAATACTTAATTACTGAAACCCAAGATGCCTGAATTTGTCAGTAAATAAGGAAAGAAATTCCAGCTTGTGATTCAAGGTTCCAATTTATGTTTGATGACTCACCAAGGAATGTGCTGCATTCCCATTCATCCATCAGACATATATAAAATGGACAGCATACAGGCTTTTGGATCTTTCTCAGAATTCACCACATTGAAACTCCATCTGCCCTGTTGGCTGAAGGAAGCCATGTGTTGTAGCAAATGGTTGAAATAACGAACCAAGAATCAAGAAGGTCTGGTTCTTGGTCTGTGAAGAGGAAGCTGCTAGGTCATGGTGAACAACCTCCCCTCATTGGTCCTTAGTACCTTCATCTAGAAAACAAGCCAGTTAAGTCTGATTGCCTCTCTGAGTAGAGTCTTTTTAGTCTGGCTAGCTTTTTGTGAAGAATGATGCCTGTGAATCTAAGAAGTGGTCCCCAACAGAAAGTCCTGTCCTTACTACCAGCTACCTCAGTCAGCTGTGTCAAGAGTGTACAGCCCTGGCTATGAGGGGAGCCAGAGGAGAGGAAGTGACGGGCTCCTAATGCAGAACAGGTCTTAACAACACTGGACTAATAGCTGTGTCCTTAAGTACAAAGGGAAGGGTTGGTTTGTTTGTTTATTTGAGATACTGCCTTAAAAGGGTCTTTGTGTTCCTTTTGTATTAAAATGGGAGAGATAAACCCAGAAGAAATTCACTTCAAGTGTACATTTTTGAATAATGTATTAATCTTAAAAAAAAAAGAAGAAAGAAGAGGGATTTGTCTTACGAGATATTGACATAGTGTTAAAACACTGCAGTACTGGCACAGGAACAGACAAGTCGACCGATGCAATTGAATAAGGACCTAGGAGAAAGGAGTTGTATAAGTGGGAACTTAATATACCATAAATCAAATGGAAAAGAATGAGTTGTTTCATAGATTCTATTGGGAAAACTGGTTCATTATACAGAGAAAAATAAAACTTAATCATTCCTTAAACCATATGAAAAGGTGGTTTCCAGATGAATTAAAGACCCTAGTATTAAAGGTAAATTTAAAAGTCAGTAGAAAAAAAGTATAGAAGAATATCTTTTCAACTAGGAACAGAAGAAGTTTTCTTGAACAAAATTTTAAAAGGAGAAACCCAAAGGCAAAAATCATAGTGATGTTTTAACAGACAAATTAAGAATTTCTGTTTCGTGAAGGGTAACTATGGGTAATTGAAACATGAGTAAATAAGAAAAGGTATTTATGGTATCTAAGTGACAAGCAACTTCTGGTTTCCAGTCCAACATATAAAGATGTTAGAAGGCATAACTCCTGTTCTCAGAATAAGAAAAAGAGCTGAATGCACAAAAAGTCAACAACTTTTCTTAGATCTGCCAGAAAACTGAGGTCATAGGGTAAACTAGCATTCCCTCACAGGGGAGATATCCAGATAGATAGGCACACTCCCAGCCTACTGGGAGCAGAAGCTCCTGTGCAATCAGAGCTGGTACACTGGAATGTGAGCATGAGACAGCTTGAGAGTGAGAATACCTGGAAACCCAGCCTTCAGTTTGCTTCCAGAAACACCAACAGGTTCTCAGAGTAGAGATAGGAGATAACCCCCCTGCCGCATGCTTCTGGCAGTTGGGGGGGAGCGGAGTTATCTTTTTGAAACACACAGAGAGAATTCTGTTCTCCTGACAAAGACATGTCCTCAAGGAAAACTGTCCTGACTGAGCCTAAACAACATGGGTTTTTCCAGAGCCTAACTAACGTGGGGGGAAAGAAAATACAAATTCCATCCTCTAGCTTTCCTGTCTTACTTAAGGTCTTAAGGGCAGTAAGGGAAGGGAAGTTGAGAAGAATTTGCAAAGGTCACAGCTCAGGCTCACAGGTTCATTAAAAGACTAAAACTTAATAGAGTTATAGGATGCTTCTCCTTCCCTCCACACCATGCTACCACATCAATAAGGAATGCTGCATAATAAAAATAGGACTCCTGAAACAGCTTCAAGGCTCCAACTCCACTTAAGAAGGGGTCTCTAGGAAATCCCAAAGACAAACAGGGAAGAAAAAGCAAACACAATATAGGAAATCGTAGCCTCTAACCACTACAGCTACAGACACATAGATGAAAGGAACAGAATAGAGAACCCAGAAATGGACCCTCAACTCTATGGTCAACTAATCTTTGACAAAGCAGGAAAGAATAACAATGGAAAAAAAAAACAGTCTCTTCAACAAATGGTGCCGGGAAAATTAGACAGCCACACGCAGAAGAATGAAACTGGACTGCTTTCTTACACCACACACAAAGATAAACTCAAAATGGATGAGAGACCTAAATGTGAGACAGGAACCCATCAAAATCCTGGAGGAGAACATAGGCAGCAACCTCTTTGACTTTAGCCCCCAGCAACTTCTTGCTAGGCATGTCTCCAAAGGCAAAGGAAACAAAAGCAAAAAAGAATTATTGGGACTTTGTCAAGATAAAAATCTTCTGCGCAGTAAAGGAAACAGCAAAACTAGAAGGCAATCTGTGGAATGGGAGAAGATATTTGCAAATGACACATCACATAAAGGACCAGTCTCCAACATCTATGAAGAACTTATACAACTCAACATAAAAAAGCAAATAATTCAATTAAAAATGGGCAGAAGACATGAACAGACATTTCTCCAAAGAAGATAGGCAGGTGGCCACCGGACATATGGAAAGATTCTCATCACTCATCATCAGAAAAATGCAAATCAAACCACAAGGAGATCTCACTTTGCACCTGTCAGAAAGGCTAACATCAAAAAACACAAGAAACAACAGGTGTTGGTGAGGGTGTGGAGAGAAAGGAGCACTTGTGCACTGTTGGTGGGAGTGCAAACTGGCACAGCTGCTGTGAAGACTGTGTGGAGGGTCCTCAAAAAATTACCTAGTAATTTTACTACTAGGTATTTACCCCAAAATACAAAGACACTCATTCAAAGGGATACATGCACCCTTATATTTATTACAGTATTATTTACAATAGGCAAGATATGGAGGCAGCCCAAGTGTCCATCAATTGATGAATGAATAAAGAAGATGTGGTATATATACAGATGTGGTATATACAATAGAATATTATTTAGCCATAAAAATGAATGAAATCTTGCCATTTGCAATGTATGGATGGAGCTAGAGAGTGTAATGCTAAGCAAAATAAGTCAGTCGGAGAAAGACAAATACTATGTGATTTCACTCATGTGGAATTTAAGAAACAAAACAAATGAACAAAAGGAAAAAAAAGAGAGAGAAAAACCAAGAACCATACTCTTAACTATACAGAACAAATAGATGGTTACCAGAGGGGAGGTGGGCGGGCTGGTGGGTGAACTAGGTGATGAGGATTAAGAATACACTTATCTTGATGAGCACTGAGTAATGTATGGAATGGTTGTATATATTGTACACCTGAAATAAATACAACACTGGAATTAAAATTTTAAAAAATTTGAGACATTCATTTATGCTTTCTCGATTGGCAGAAATTAGAAAGCTTCGTAATACCAATACTGTCAGAGATATGGGGACTATGAATGGTCCTGTGCCAGCGACTGGCAGGTAGATTGGTGCGGCCATTCTGGAGCCAACTGTCAAGTCGATGAAGAGCATGCATATTACTTACTTCTACACACACATTCCAGAGAAATTGCTGCAAAAGAGTATAAGGTAAATGTGTGGAGATGTTCACTGCAGCATCACTGTGATGGTTAAGAAATAGGAATCAACGCGGATGACATCGCCAGAAGTAGACGGGAAAACGGCGGCCAGGGAGAGTCAAGCATGAACCACAGTGAAATATAACACAGTACTGCTTACCTAAATCAAAACTCATGAGTCCCTTGTGCCCCACACACATTTTGTGAGAATACAAGCAAATAAAAATGTATACATTACACAAGTGGGAATGGTTGTCTGTGGGGAACTGGAGGCTAGCAGCAGAGAAAGTACATAAAAGAAATTTAAGAAACACAGAAGAGGACTTTCAAGGATCGATGATCACAGTGTGGATTAAGATTAAATCATCTCTTTACACCTGTATTAACAAAAGAAAAAGCGAACACAAAGTTGATAAATGAGGCCACTGAGTGTAGGAAAGCCTGTGCTGGGACTCTACAGCTATGTGGGTATTAATTAATTTCCCCTTATTTCTTTTATGGGCCACATTCACTCACAGTGGCCATATGGGGAGTGGAAGGGGGAGATTAAAAGTCTTAAGATTCAGCTATTAAAGTGATTCAATTCAGTGCTATCCGTACTCCAAACACATATTCCCAAGAAACTGCTGGATGTTGTCACATGGATGTCCTGAAGAAATTTCAAATTCAATGTTCCCAAAGTCAAACACATATGCTCTAATGAGAGCTGCTCTCTCTTTCAAGCACTGGGATGCTCTTCTCCCTCATTTGCAGCTCTGCCTGTGAGCACTTTACCTGCTGGAAGTCACTGGAAGCCACCTCCTTCCTCTATCCACTGTGCCTTAGCAAACTAGGCCACAGAGACTCTTCTCTGGATAATTGCAAAATCATCTATAAAGGCTTCTGAACCACTTCTTGTAAACCAGATTTGCTCATGTTTCTTCTCTAGTTAAAAACCCTCAATGGGACTCCATTGCCTGTGACTTATTTACCATATCTTTAACATGCCAAAAAGATTATTATATGATTCTACCCCACCTCCATCAGCTCCCATCCAAGAGCCTACACTCCAGCCACAAGGGAGGGGGCAGTGAAGTCCCTGAAAACCTGATACTCTCATGTCTCTGTGCTTTCTGTCTGCATGGTGTTTTAATCAGAGTAGGCTGGGCTGCTAGGTTCTACCGTGGGCACAAACCTCAATGAGTTATCAAAACAAAGGTTTATTTCTCAGTCTTGCTGCATGTTCCTCGTGGGTCAGCTACTTTGCTGATTTATGTAGTCTTCACTCTGGAGGGCAGGCTGATGGAGCTGCCTTTCTGGTCAGAGAAAATAGAACGCATAGCAAACCGCCGGCTGGCTACAAAAGCTTCATCCAGAAGTTCTACGTGCCATTTCTGTTCACATTCCATGTGGTCAAGTTGAACACTGAAGAGATAGGGAGGGGAAGAAAATATTTGAGATAAGTAATAATAGCCTATCACTCATTGGTGATTTCATTCTGACTGGAATCTCTGCCTGGTGAATCCCTAGTTACTACTTAAGGCTTATCTTACCCTTTACTTCTCCTGCGGTTGTATTTCCAACTTTGCCAGTGGGCTTTATTCCTCTGCATTCCTATGGCATTTGGGATGCGCTACACCAACACACGCATGTTGCGTGCATATTTCCACGCTTGTCTTCCCCATTACATTTTGAACTTCGCAAATGTATGCATGCAGCCTTCACAATTTTTGCATTCTAAGCATGTGTACTTTTTTGTGCGCTGAGCATGGTACTTGGTGTCTTGCTGCTCAGTAATTGATTACTGAAATCGTATTTATTGAACACTATGGTAGCCATGAGAATGTATCTAACAAACCAACTACAGAGTATATGATTGACCCAAGAGCTTTAGCTGCCATGCTCTGAAATTCATTGTTGAACTTCATACACTGCTCCCAACCAATGACTTAGGATAGCAAGGATTCTAAGGCAGGCTGGCTCCTGGGAGGTGCAGGACTCCTCTACCAACCCCTGTTGGCTCTAGAACTCCCCAACAGCCTTACAAAAGCTTGCAAGGATTGCACAGCATCCCAGGATGCTTTCAACTCCTACTACCCTCTGAGTAAGACTTGCATCCTGGTCTGCCTACACTCCCCATCCCCCACCCCCACATTTAATTTCTGTCACAGGTGTTTTCTCATAATAAAGTTCTTGCTTATCTAGTCCCTTAACATCGCTTCTTAGAGGACCCAAACTAACACAAGGAGTTTTTTTTTTTAAAGATTATTTATTTATTTTAGAAAGAGAAAGAGAGAGAGAGAAATGAGCAGGGGGAAGGGACAGAGGGAAAGGGAGAAGCAGACTCCCCGTTGAGCAGGGAACCTGACACAAGGCTCTATCCCAGGACCCTGAAATCATGACCTGAGCAGACTCTTCACTGACTGAGCCACCCAGGTGCCCCAAACCCAAGGAGTTTTCATTATTATAGCTGATACAGGCTAATAGGACAAAACTTCTTTGGGAGTTTGAGGGATGTTACAGTTAAGCAAATCAGGAAATTGCTTCTTAGCCAAGGTTGGATTTGAGTCAGGCTTTGTAACATGGCTTTGCCAGTGGTGATGGTGGGGGGTATATTGGGAGGAGAAAGGGATGGGATGCAGAATCCTAGATTGATGTCTTCTTCCCCTCAGCCATAACGAGATAATACTAATTCTTAAATCTCTAGGGTCAGATTGTTTTTTTAATATTGGGGAAGGAGCCTTCTTGTACACAATTTCTTTATTTTCCTTTGAATTATTTATTCAGCTCCTTTTGCTCAGGAAGTTTGGGAAGACTGGTTATTCACAATTTGGGTTTGCATGAATGTACTCCCTATCTAATATCTTTCTCTGTCTTTTTCATTCCTTTGCTCCATATTCTGGATTATTTCTCAAATTCCTTCCCTGTGTCAACAATCTGACAATCTCAGTATCTAATTTGCTATTCTTTCTCTCCAACAAACATTTCAAGTTGACTCTTGTGATTTTGGTTTCCATGCATTCTCTCCTTGCCTCAGTTCAAATTTGTCTTTTTTTTTTTTTTAAAGAGTAGGGAACAAATACATTTAAAAATATTCTTCTGTTTCCTGCAGCAAATCTACCTTAAGGAAAATTTCCCTTCAAGTCCTTAAGCATTATACCCTGTTCTCTTGTGTTGCAGACCTTTCTTTATTGGCCTGCTCGGTATCGTCCTGCCCCTGTTCTTCCAGGAATTGAGCCCTGCTCTGGACCTGGGCTGCATGCAGTCTGGGGGCGTTCCTAGGATGAAGCCCCTCTTGTTCCAGACTGTAGTGCATGAAGCCAAAGGAAGCCATCTGGGAGGAAACCCGTGAGGAGTCAAATGATGCAATGGTTCCTCACACTGTGGGTGAGGAGGGAGGAGTGTCTGATTATGAGCTTATGGGACAGAAACCAGAGAAACCAGAGGAAAGAGCAACAAAGAGTAGGAGGCAGAGTCTGGAGAGTTCTCCTGAGCCAAAGACTTTGTCAACAGTGACTTTTCTTAGAGGGCTGGCAGCCTCGGCCTGGGAAGGAAGGGAGCTATTAGGAATACCAGTCTGGTCTAGACATGCATGTTGATTATTTAGGTTTATTTATCCTAGAACGAAGAGAAACTCTTCCAGGACAATTTTTTGTTTTAAGAGTCACTGTACACAGTTTCCCTCACAGACCACTCGGGTGTGGCCGAGGCCCTGGCAAGTATTAACCAAATGTCAAAGGACTCCTTAAAGCATGCAGACAAGTCCACTCAGGTCTAAGCAGAGCAGAGAGTTTGCTCACCGCAGCCAGGCTGTGGTTCAAAGACATAAAAGGTAGCGGAACATGTTTCCAGGGTACATTCAGGTTAGATAACAAGAGCCTAAACTCGGCCCCCACGCCCTGCCCCCAGAGGCACAAAGGCAAAGGTGAGCTTTACAGGATTTCCCTGGATCTTTGGCACTTCTGGCACTTACGTCCCACGCCTGCCAGCCACCTTCTGTGCTAGTTCAGCTCCAATCATCTAACCTTGGGTCTCTTCTTAGACCCACTGCCTAGCTCTCAGATTCCTTCAGCTCCTCTATCTTAAGGGGGCTCCAAAAATTTTGCTTTTTAAAAAAATTGCTACATCTATATTGATGGCAGGGTTTTTATGACACTAGCTTGCAAAGACAAAAAGAAGACCCAAGGGCATGGAATAGGCCCTTTGTAAATCCAGGTTGCCTGCTTCCCAGACAGGAGCTGAGGATGGGGACCCGTAGGGTCAGTCAGGGTTCCTCTTACTTTTATTGCACTATTTTAGCTCAAGAAGCAAAGCACATGTTGTCCATTAATTATATTTTTAAATTTGGTCCAAATGGTGATTTATTTAGTAAATGGCTGCCAATTTTTGGTATATGTTTACTACTATTATCCCCAGTTTCCAATATTGATGCAAACATTTTCCTATTTATTTTCATGGGCATTTTAATGGGAAATTGAGTAACAATTTTTACTTTTGTTTTCTAGGATTTTTAATTTTTTATGATAACTAAGAAAAATCTATTGCTTTGAATTTTTTTTAATGTGTTTTTCAAAGCACTCTCAGGACTTCATAAAAATTATATTACAAACTATTTGAAAGCAACGATTGAATCCTGGGCAGCTAATGTGTGCTGGACTGACTTCTGATTAGGAGGACCAATTTTAATCTTTCTTGTTGGACACAGCAGGTAAAGAGCAAAAAGAATGGGATAAAGGGACTGAATTCAATCTATTTATTTATTTAAGAGCGAGCACAAGCTGGGGTAAGGCAGGCAGAGGGAGAAGCAGACTCCCAGCTGAGCAGGGAGCCTGATGTGGGACTCAATCCCAGGACCCTGAGATCATGAGCCAAGCCAAAGGCAGACGCTTAACCAACTGAGCCACCCAGGCGCCCCTGAATTCAGTCTTTTAAGTGTTTTTGTTAGACTGGCTGCCAAAGCTACAAAAAATTAGAAAAGATAGTGAGAAAAATTATGTAACATTCTTTTTATTAACCCTCAGGAAGAAAAAAACTGTCATCTAGCCAAGCAGTTCTCAAATGTTGCAGGGAAATTAGGGAATAGTGGGGAATATCCTCTGAAACCCCTTCAGAGAGTCCACGAACTAAAAATCATTTTCATAGTAACACTAAGATGTTGGTTGTCTTTTTCACTCTCATTTTCTCACAAGTGTATTATGGAGTTTTTTAAAGTCTGCATGATGTGTGATATCACAACAAATTAATACAAAAGCAGATAAAAGAATCCAGCTGTCTTCTACTAAGCAAGACATAAAAGAGACTTGCAAAATTGTGAAACAGTACTAACCTTACTAATTTTTTTTGTTAAAAAATATAGTTGTTTACAAACAAAAAAGAAGCAGAAACGGCCTCATAAGTACAGAGAATGAACTGGTGGTTGAGAGATTTCAAGAATGAAAAGTACAGTAGAGAGAATATAGTCAATACTCTTGTAATAAATTTGTATAGCAACAGATGGTAACTATACTTATCATGGTGATTTCATTTGTACACCTGAAACTAATATAATATTGTATGCCAACTATACTTCAATTAAAAGGAAAAAAGAAAAAGGAAACATTTATAGCTTTTAAAATAAGTTTTTAAAAAAATTTTAATGTGTAATGGGTTTTTTATTGATTTTTTAATGAATTAATTTTATAAATTTCTATTTTTATTTTGAGTACAGAAAATACCAATGGATATAACCCACATAAATGTAGGCTCTTTGGCGTCTTCAATAATTTTTAAGACTCTTAAGGAGTTCTAAAACCAAAAGGTTCAAGAACCACCCACCAAGGCTATTTGGCTTAGCGTTAAATAAACAATAGATAGTAATGCAACTTCCCTTACTGATATGCTAAAAGAACAAAGGTCAATTGTTGCCCATATTTTGAAAAATTAATATTCATCAGGCATCATTGATTCAAACTATTTATAATAAAAGAGGAGTATTTTTTCTCTTTCAGATAGTCCTGAAGTTCTCTCTATATTTTAAAAATTATTATGTTTAAAGTGGTGGCTGCCAGAGAGGAGGCTGGTGGGGGCAGTGGGCAAAATGGGTGAAGGGTAGTGGGAGGCACAGGCTTGCAGTTATGGAATAAGTAAGTCACAGGGATGAAAGTTAAACTACAGGGACTATAGTCAATGATATTGTAACAGCATTGTACAGTGACAGTTGATAGCTACACTTGTGAGCACAGCATAACATCTGGAACTGCCAAATCTATGTGCTGTACACCTGAAACGAATGCAACATTGTGTGACAACTGTACTTCAATTAAAAATATAGACATACATATATATAAAATATAATATATATAATATTTGTTATTACTGCTATGAACAGTTATTTATTATTTACTTTATATTAAGCATTTTACATGTATGAACTCATTATAACTTCACAATCACCCTATGAAGGGGCCATCACAGCTTTCACAACTTCCCATGTGATTGGAAAGCTACAGCACCTTGACCAAGGTCAGTTAGCTGGTAAATAGTAGGACAGGGATTCTAGCTAAGGTTTGGTCAACCTCAGAGCCAGGGCCCATATCTACCTTGGTATCTTACCTTCTTTAAAGCCAAAAATGCTGATTCTTAGTGCCAGCTTATTATTTATGGTCATTATTTGCCTTTAGACTGATGCCTTGCATAAATATTGATTGAATTGATGGTTCATCCTCAATCATAGAAGCACGGTCCGGCTATGAGCATTGCATCATTTACTCAGCCTTTGTTAATTCAGTAAGCATTTACTGAGTGCCTACAATTTGTCAGGCACCATTTTGTTTTGTTAAAAAAAAAAAAAGGAGACAGTAATCTCTGCTTACATAGAGCTTATATTCTAATTAGGTGAAATAGATAATAAAATAGATAAATTACAGGATGTTGGAGGCCATAAATTCTATGGAAATAACATAGGAGGCTAAAGGAAACTTTTATGGGTGGGGGCAGTGGGGGGGTGAGGTCGCCCTGGCATATTTTAGCAACAAGAAGACCATGGGTTTGTAGTGGAATGAGCAAGGGGGAGCATGGGAGGAGACAAAGTCAGAGATGTCACAAGGAACCAGAGGTCCCACTGCCTTACAGCCCATAGTGTCTTTGAGTGAAATAAGAATAAGGTTTTGAGAAAGGCAATGACATGAATTACATATTTTCTAAGCATCTCTCTGGCTGCCATGTTGAAATGAACAGACAGGGGTAGCAATCCTGGAGACAGTTTGGAAGGCTCCTGCCGAAATCCCAATGAGGCATGATGGTGGTTTGGATCAGGATTCAAATTTAAAGACAGGGTTTGATTTCAGAAGAGGTGAGAAGTGATTGAATATGGGATAGCTATTAAGGGTGGAAGGCATGGCACCAAGTTTCACCAAACGACAACTCACATATCATAGAGTAATTGCTTGTGACTAAAGTCATTCTTATATTACATCATCTACTCCAAAATAAAAGTGAAACGTCTCCTTTCTTTTTGCATTGTTTTGCTCTTGAAGTGCTTTACTTAGAATCACTTAAAAGTAGAAGGTTTGGAAGTGATAACGAACTGGTAAATAGTTGTCAACAAGTAATCACTACAGTATCCATAGATTAAAACGAGTATGTGGTTTAGGGCAGCTGAGCTAGATGGTAAAGGACTCAATGATGGCATGCATGTGATTGACTGACTTAGAAATCACTTAGATCTGATAAAGAACTTCTCCTAGGACTTTAAATTGAGTTGTCAGCTATTCTTACATCTACTCAAACCCAATTTGAGTACAATTGTTAGCCCTGTCTAGAGAAAGGCCGATTGCTCAATGTCAAAGGCAAATAATTACATAATTTAATTGTTTGTCTTTGCTCTGAATATTTTTAAAGGAGAGCCCCACATATACTTGGATTAATTTAACAAGCGTTTGCACTTGAAGAGAGGACCTATATTGTTAAAGATCGTGCTTAAAATCCCAGGAGCTAAACCACCAGGATTTGAATCTTTACACCATTCTTACTAGTTGTGACCTCCAAAAAATTATTTGACCTCTGCCTTGATTTCCTCTTCTGAGAAAGGGAGATGCTGCTGTAAATACTATCTCTGCCTTCACTGAGATTAAGTGAACATCTTATCCCTGTACCATGTTTGGTGTAGAGCATGGCATACAGTAAATGCACAGTAAGTGCTATTGTTACAATAAGGCCACATTGAAAATTTGAGGAAAAGCACCCTCATTAATGCACAATATAACATTAGTGCAATAATGGGTCAATTACTTCTTTGAATTATTGTTACTGCCATAAACCAACAGGCTTCTGGCTAGGCAACCCAGCAGCAGCTTACATAAGGCAAGGAAAATAATATTTTGAGTCTTAAAATTCATTTATTGATTTCTGAAAAATTTGCCTATCACTGAGACTATTTCATACATAGATTGGAGAAGAAATACGATTCCACTCATAATTATAGTGAATGTCAAGGCAAGTAATCCTCCCATGGAGGAAGACAAAACCCTTCATGGAACCTGGCTAATAGGAAAAAATTCAGGAAAACCTGCAGATGCCACATAATTTCCCACCACTCTTTCCTACCTCGTCCCATATTTGCTTTCTCCTTGGAAATGCTCTTCCCTCAAACCTTGTTGGCTCAGAGTAATCTTTCTAGACAAATGTATCTTCATAAAGCAAAAACATATTCTTCTTCATATTAGAATTGCAATTTTTTAAAGTTTTTTCCCCCTGGTTGCACAAATATTCTTCATGTAAAACAACAGAGAAAACTCTTAATGAGACCACACATGAGTTTGAAAATTTTAAATTCCCTGGGACTTCCTAATATATTTATGACTGTGTATGTGATATATTTATGATTATGTATATGTTTCCACTGTACATACCCAGATATAACATAATATATACATTATGTTGACATGTGTATATATGTCATTATGTATGCTAGCAATATTTTTGAAATTACTTTAATAGAATAAAAAAGTAAAATAGCTAAACAAAAAAATGATGATTATGAATAATTAACACACTTCTATGGAGCCAAAAAAAATTGCAGCATAGGGAAATCGTGGTCAGGAAAGAAAACACATCCGTCTTGAGCAGGCCTGCTAATGCAGAGCATCACGGGTGGGTGTCTTCTTTCAATTACTGTTGGTGCCATAAGCCAAAAGATTCCGAGTTTGTTTGAACAAAGCCACAGAGGAACCGCTGTTGGGAATCAATTTCAGGCTCTGGAGAAAGCCCTTGAAAAGCCAAAGAATTTGGTCTCATGCAGGGTATGGGATTCAGAAGGCATATTTTGTAGTGTGGGAATGATTTTATACTGACATGCAGGAAATGGGGAGCAGGGGGAAAGTATTTTTCCTGAGTGCCGGCTACACTTTCAGTAACCCGATGCTTTTACAAATCAATCAGATACAGCTCCCTGTTTCTTCACATCGCTGTTTCTCTTAGATGATTAGGCCCCCATACCAAATGGATTTGAGCTTTAAAATGCAGTAAAATATAAGTCAACTTGGTTGCAACAGCCAGGCTTTTGTGTCTGAACCTTGAAGTCAGCTTTGTTCCTCGTTCACTTTGTCCCTGCCAAGCTCTTCTCGTTGGGAAAGACCAGCAGCCGATGCAGGGAAGCTCAAACAGCATTTTCTCTCACCTAGGTAGGTGCTCATTCTTGGAAGTCTCCTCTCCAAGAATAACCATTTCCTCTGGATTCAGGGAAGCCTGCAGTTTTGGAGA
Source organism: Ailuropoda melanoleuca (assembly GCF_002007445.2). Taxonomy (NCBI): domain Eukaryota; kingdom Metazoa; phylum Chordata; class Mammalia; order Carnivora; family Ursidae; genus Ailuropoda; species Ailuropoda melanoleuca. Next base: position 117,290,453 of record NC_048218.1, on the reverse strand, counting down.
CCCTCCTGGGTTCCTTAAGTTTTGGCAGACATCCTGATGTGCTTTGAGTCCCCAGGACACTTAAGAAATGGAGAAAAGAGAGATTACAGTCTTTCTGTTAAGGCCGTGACAAACTAAGACCAATTTCGCACTGAACTTGGTCCTGCAGCCCTTCAGGGAGTGTGGTGGACAAATGTCAGTGTTATGACTGATTTGCAGTGAATTTGATTTAAAATCCCCAAAATGCATGGCATGCATATAACAGATATAAAAGCTATCTTTAAATGGAGTGAAAACTAATTGAAATATTCAAAGTGGTCATAAATCATTATACTAGTGACCCTGACTATTTTATCCTCCATAGAATTTCTTAGATATTGGAAATATCCAGAGGAGAATTTGTGATGTTTCCCCAAAACTACAGAGTCCTCCTTTTTGGAACATCATGAAGGACTAATAACCAAGAAACATTCCTTGGAAAACGCTGTTATCACAAATAAATACCAATGCAAAAATGTTTCTCTAAATTAATCTTTCAAGAAATGAGATAAAATCTCCAAGTGACACAGCCAAAGCAAGTTGTATAACAAAGCATTGGGTAAAAACTTCACTTAAAATCTCTTTTGCTTGTGATCCTCTGGAAAATTTAATCCATATGTCTACCAATTTTATGTTAAACCCTTCCTCTAACATCACAAACTTTTTGTTTCTTTTTGTCCTGAGGTAAGATGAAAAGGTGAATATTATCGGCTGATGGGAGATTGAGCTAGTCACGGTGTCTCCACCACAATGAATCCAATAAAATCCTAAGTAAAATATCTGAAGGCACATCTTCAATGGTAACATAAAAGCACATAATAAAAATATAAATGTAAAGAAGTATAATAAAAAATGCAGAGAATGTCAGTGTGGATCACGTTCTGCCCTTTATCTTGCATCGACACAGATATTCCTAAATGTATTTTCCATAATATCTTGGAGTATGAACTGATAATCTTGAAGTACTGAATAATTTTTATTTTTTCGTTCTAGTTGTCTCTGTTTTATTTCAATTTTTTCAGTGAACATGCATCTTGTGTAATCATATATGGATTGTATTTCTAGGCATCAGCATATAAAACGTGCATTATGACAATTGTGTATATCTCAGTTGGGTACCACATAACATTCCAGAAGTTAAGAGCAGCTCTTTCTGGGGTGGGAGTATGGCTGAATTTTTAAGAAGTGTCTTTTTTTTTCATATTGTTTCTATTAAATTTTTAACAGAAAGCTATATCTGAAAGTTTAAATATATCATAATCATCGTGTGGATGGGCTGTGTGATCTTGGGCAAGTTACTTAACCCTCCAGTATCTCAGTTTTCACATCTGTAACATGAGGGAACATAATAGATCTACTTCCATCGTAGGTTGGTGTGTGGGATAAATGAATCAATATGTTGAAAGTAACTGGAACGTGGTTTGTCGTCTGAAAATGTTAGCTATGACGAGGATTATTATTTTTAAATTGCCAAAGCATTTTCATGGTGGACTTGGAAGTATACCATTGCTTGAAGAGTTTTCCAAAGAACCACAATTTTACCCTAGAGGGACCCAATTTCTCAGAAACAGGGGCTTGTCCTGGGGCTTGGAGTTCTAATTCTGCTTAAACTTTTTCTTTTGTCTTATTTTTGGAGGACAAATACTGTTTTAAAAGTGCTTTTGTAAGACAAAATTATTTCTTTAGTTAATTACTCTATATTATGTTGTATTACATACAGTCTGAAATACATATATTCTAAAATCAAAATTTAGAGTTACCACAATCCCAACCTCATGAGAGCACTTGGAGAATTCCTTCCTTCAGATCTCGACTTAGAAATACTTCCTGCCAAAAACCATCCTTGTCTCCCCTAGTTTGGATCCTGTGCCCTCGCTGTGGCCCTATAGCTTCCCGACAGAAGCACAGTTCAAGTCATTGTGATTGTCTACTTAATGACTTAATGCAAGGCAAGCTGTCTGGCTGTAAAGGTTCAGGAGAGCTGGTCATGCTTCTCAGTCCCCACTGGGTTGCACCTGGCATTAGGTACATAATACATGCTTGTTTAACAAATGGATGCCTTTAGCTTCACGTTTAGAGAATCCTAGGCTACTCAATTTTTCAGAGAAGCGAGGCTTTTGTCTCTGCCCTAGTAGTTTTTAAATCTTCACACAGTGCAGATCCATTCGGCTAAGAAGTGGTTTTCACAGTGTGGCCCCGTCCAGCCGACGCAGCATCGCCTTAGATCTTGTTAGAGACGCGGTGCTCACAGTGCACCCCCAGACCGACCAAATCCAAAACTGGGGGCAGGCCTGGTAATCTGCATTGCAACACACCCTGCGGGTGATTCTGACCCACAGTAGGCCCTAAAGAGTATGATCTAACAGTTCTGACTGGGGCCTGAACAAGCCCAGATGACCGGGTGGACCACTGTGCCACCAGAGGGAAGCAAAGGGCAGTGGAGCAGAGCAGGCTGGGCAGGAAGGCTCCGGCCAAGGATGCCCCAGGCCAAGTGCAGACGCAGCTGAGCGAGAGATGATCCCCAGGGTACAGCCTGAATCGCTCACGGACACAGGGTCAAACTGGGGACACAGGGTGTGGGTGGACCCGTGGAAGCAGAGGTCTGAATGAAGGATGAGGAGTTGAAGGAAACCAGCTAATCAAAGCACAGCGATGACTGAAGGATGCGTTGGACCCAAGTCAGACCTGCCAGACTTTCTCCCTCAGGAATCACGATAGAAGGCTCCTAAGCCCAACTGCAGAACTTGCCTTTCTAATGCTTAAATTGGCAGATAATATCAGTGCAGGGTTTTGTCTCCATGTTCTGTCTCCTATTCTCTGTCCCTGAGCCCTTTACTTGAACCTCAGATTTTTAGCACTAAGAATGTTAAGGATTGTAGAGATTAAAGAATACTGATACTCGAACTTTCTGCATTCTGTACTTCAATAAGTCACATCTCTAAATTAAGCTAATACCGCTTTTGTTACTGGTAGGCTTATCAAATGATACAAAGGATGTAAAATTTCATGTAAAGTATGCATACTGTTTAGATGTAATCTATTGTTACTCGGGCTTCAGTGACTAGACTTTGTGTACCTATCACCCCACAACTGGACTATGAGCTCTTTTGAAAGGTTCATTTATTTTGTGAGATAAATGGGTGATTTTTAGATTGGGCCTGGCCTTTGGTATATAATAGGTTTGTTCAACCCTAGGTCAGTTAATTACTGTCTACATGACTCTGGGCTGATTATTTATTCTTGTCCGCCTCTAGAATAAAATTGAGATCATAAAATCCATCACCAAGATTAAGTGGGACAATGTACATAAGAGCCCTGGCACGTGATGGGCACAGAACCACATCAGCTGACTTTCTCTTTTAAAGACAAGACCACTCTGGCCAAGAAAGGGCTCAAAACAGTAGACCAAGTGACCAAGTTAAAATGTGTGCCATTCCTCTGTTCAGAATTCTCCATCTTAGTTGGAATAAAAGCCAAAGTCCTTTTTAAAATATCCTCTGGAGCCATACCTTTACCTAATTTGGCAAATGCATTCCGGGTTATCACGAGTACAATTCCCTATGCCAGATCAGCATTCCGAGGAGGTTTAAGAAGTCAGTGGCCCCCAATTAAGAGGCATGTCTGTGCACATCAGCTTTCTGTGAGCCACCCCTGCAAGCACTTGGGTTTCATCAGTGAACAAAAGAAGCGAAGATTCTTACCCTCATGGTTCTAGTCAACTACAAACTCTATGGCTCTTCCTAAAAGAAGAAAATATAGATACAGATACAGATATAGGTATAGATAGGCAAAAGTCTTGCTTCCTGCTTTGTACAAATTTCATTCAACTCCTATTTCCTGAGGACCTATTTTTTGTGCCAGGCACAGTGTTAGACACAGAGTGTATGAGACAAGCAGAGACATAGAGTTTATGGTCTAGTAGAGGGGACATAGCAAAGAAATCTCACAATTATTCTGTAAAGGTCAACTTCCATCTGTGTTAAACATTATGAAGAGCTGCTGTGTGGTATTATGAGACTTTATAATGGGGGGGGAGTTCCTTAGGAGAGTGCGAACTGACATAGGATGTGAAGGAGGAAGAGGTGATAACTTGGCGTAGAGACGAGGAACAATGGCTACATGCAGTGCAAGTCCCTTCCGCCGAAGGCAGCGCGATGCGCAGGAGTGTGGAGATCTGGCCCTTGCGCCATGCCCACAGGGTGGGCAGGAAGCGCAGGGGCAGATGTAGGGCTCCGCGGTGGTTTCAAATTTCATCCAAACGCTGGCGGAGGGAGCAGGGGTGAGTGAGGTGCATAACTAGATCTGGATTCTGTACTGATTATACGTAAATCAGGTTCTGCCTATTAAACCATTGCCTTTGGGCTCCAAACTCAACCATGCGTGATCTTTGTAAGCTCTGTGCAAACTCACTTTCTCCTCCGCCAGCTGATCCCTTTGGGTTGTGCCAGGAGGAGGCACTAGAGAGAGAGCTGGGAGGCAGGAGGTGGGCAGAGGGACTGGGCTGTGACACCCTCGCAATGACACTGCGCCCAAGAAGCAGCAGCTGGCGTCAGCGTCAGCCTTCCTCTTCTCCCGGCGTCCCCGAAGGGGGCTTCACGGTGGCCTCTTAGAAATCTCCGCCCACTAACCCGGCTGCCCTGACCCCAGCTCACCGAGAGCAGACCCAGGATGCTCGGCCTTATCCAAGCAGAGTCAGCCCCAAGGGGCCCAGTCGGTGAGGTGACGGGGCCCAGTCGGCGAGGTGACAGGACACCCATCAAACCAGGGTTCTCAGCTGCACGTTAGAACCCTGGAGAGCTTTGGAGAAGCCCAAATTCCGACCACCTCTGGCCCAGGACGGACTCTGCAGGGCTGCAGCCCGGCTGAGAACCGCCCGGGATGGTGGCTCAGGACCCAGGTCGCCGGCGGATTTAGCCACAATAAACTGCACTATGCGGACAGGTTCCGGGGGGGCGTGTTTTCAACCAGTGGCTTAGAAATAACTGCCTGATTCTCCCTGGCCTGGGCCTGTATGTCCAGAGATCTGCAAGGGCTCAAACTCGGGCTGAGCAGAGAGAAAGAACCAGGACCAGCCAGCATCACCAAACCAGGAGCCGCCAGAAAACAGCCGTCCTCTCTGCTCTCGGGGGCTGATGGCAGTGATGTCTTCGCAGAGCAGCAAACGGCTAAAACCAGCCATTTATGATGTGGGAAACAGAGGCAGAAGAAAAATTATCAAATTTCCTTACTACTTACAGCCCTCCTTGAAACAGGCGGAGTGACCTTCCTCTAGGAGCTCAGCTGCCTCGATGTTAATACTTTACTAAGAGCAAAAGGCCATCTTAGCCCAACCCCAAGGATCCTGTAACCCTACTTCACAATATAAACATTCCTTTGGAAATTTCCGTTATCTCTAACCCCCACCCCGAAATACACTCATCCCCCCACTGTATGGCCCACCGATAGACACCTGAAGGGTCTCATGACTGAGGGTTTACTAAACAGTAATAAATGACCTTTCCTAGCAATAACTGCACCTTCAAGGACCCTGGAAACCTTGCTTCCAGAATACCTGGGAGACTTGCAGCATCTCTAACCCCCTCCCAACTTGAAGGTATGCAACGGGCCGCTCCTCAGGACCTCAGCACAGCTCCTTCTGCCCCCNCCCAGGCGTCCTCCCCCCCCCCCCCCCCCGGCTTTAATAAAACCAACTGTCTGCACTCAAGAATTCTTTCTTGGCCCGAGGCTTTGAACCCTCCCGTCTTTTCCTACAACTGTTTATATGGATGGAAATTTAGCTGTCACCAGAGCCAGGTCTCTGGCCACTGACCCACACCGACCCTGCTGAGTGGTGCCAGCTTCAGGCAAGATTTACGTAATTTTTGGAAAGCATCACACCCCTCACTCCTCCAGGCTAAGGAAGCAGCCTCGGCAGCTACCCTGCGCCGCCCGGGCTGCCTCCCCGCCTGCGGATCTGCTTGTGCTGCCGAGCCCCCCCTTCCCCATTTCCCCCAAGATACCCCTCCTCCACCCCCAGCTGTCGGGTGCGGAAACGGACCTGCGGGAGTGCCCTCTGACCCAGGTCGGAGTGCTCCTGTGTCTCCCTGGGCCTGGCCGGCCCTGTTCATCAGCCTGCAGCCACGCGGCTTTGCTGGCCTGAGGCAGTCGGGAGGCCGGGATGCTCGCGGAATCCTTCCCGGGTCCACTCGGATCCCCAGGCCCAGGGAGGCGGAGTTCGTACCCTTCCAAGGGCACCGAGGTCGTGATTGCTCTATTGCGTTCCCAGGAAAGACCCCAAACGGGAAGTGGGTAGATTTTTCTGTTTCGTTTGAAGTAGCATTACAGCTTTTCCTATTATACAAGTGATACATTGTTGCTAGAAACTCCAACAGTACAGAAGTTATGTATAAAGAAGAAAATAATTTCCGTTAACCTCAACTTCTAAAGCTGATTTCTTTCTTTCCTTCTTTTTAGATTTTATTTATTTATTTGACAGAGAGAGACAGCCAGCGAGATAGGGAACACAGGCAGGGGGGAGTGGGAGAGGAAGAAGCAGGCCCCAGTGCGCAGCTCCTTGCGGGGCTCGATTCTAGAACGCCAGGATCACGCCCTGAGCCTAAGGCAGACGCTTAACAACTGAGCCACCCAGGCGCCCCCTAAAGTTTTCTGATAATACTCGTATTTCCTTTCAGACATGCACAGACACACAAGCACACACATGTATGTTAAAAGCAATAATGGTTTAATTTTAATCACGGTGTTTAATTGCTCTGTTTCCCTCTGCTATAATCTTCTAAATACTCTTGCAAAAATACTGGTGACTTCTAACATCTTTTCTCCTTTGTACCTTTTGTCATTTTTGAGTGCTTGAAAGTTGTGCTATGTATTTTGATGGATGTGGAGTGGATTTTAATCAAATAGCTTCCACAAACAATTTACTTGTTTTCCCTTTTGGATTGTTTGCTGGTCAAGTGGTTTCCTTTTTTCTTTCATACATTCCACCTTCCCCTAAATCAATTAAGTTGTGGCCATTGATGCAGTCTCTCCAAATTAGTATTCTTAGTGGTCTCCTTTTTTTTTTTTTAATGTTTTTTATTATATTACGTTAGTCACCATACAGTACATCCCTGGTTTTTGATGTAAAGTTCCATGATTCATTAGTTGCGTATAACACCCAGTGCACCATGCAATACGTGCCCTCCTTATTACCCATCAACAGCCTATCCCATTCCTCTAGCCCCCTCCGCTCTATAGCCCACAGTTTATTTCTCAGAGTCCATAGTCTCTCATGCTTCATTCCCCCTTCTGATTACCCCCCTTTCTTTATCCTTTCTTCCCCTACCGATCTTCCTAGTTCTTATGTTCCATAGATGAGAGAAATCATATGATAATTGTCTTTCTCTGCTTGACTTATTTCACTTAGCATTATCTCCTCCAGTGCCGTCCATGTTGCAGCAAATGTTGAGAACTTGTTCTTTCTGATAGCTGAGTAATATTCCATTGTATATATGGACCACAGCTTCTTAATCCAGTCATCTGTTGAGGGGCATCTTGGTTCCTTCCATGATTTAACTATTGTGGACAATGCTGCTATGAACATTGGGGTGCATATGGCCCTTCTCTTCACTACATCTGTATCTTTGGGGTAAATACCCAGTAGTGCAATGGCTGGGTCATAGGGTAGTTCAATTTTTAACTTTTTAAGGGACTTCCACACTGTTTTCCAGAGTGGCTGTACCAACTTGCATTCCCAACAAAAATGTAGGAAGGATCCCCTTTCTCCACATCCTCTTCAGCAATTGTTGTTTCTTGCCTTGTCCGTTTTTGCCATTCTAACTCGCGTAAGGTGGTATCTTAGTGTGGTTTTGATTTCAATTTCCCTGATGACTAATGATTTTGAACATTTTTTCATGTGTCTGTTAACCATTTGTATGTAATCCTTGGAAAATTGTCCGTTCATATCTTCTGCCCATTTTATGATTTGTTTATTTTTTTCTCACATATTGAGTTTGAGAAGTTCTTTGTAGATCTTGGATACTGGTCTTTTATCTGTAGCATCATTTGCAAATATATTCTCCCATTCCTTGGGCTGCCTTTTAGTTTTTTGACTGTGTCCTTGCCTGTGCAGAAGCTTTTTATCTTGATGAAGTCCCACAAGTTCATTTAATTTGTTTCTCTTGCCTTTGGAGATGTGTCATGAAAAACGTTGCTTTGGCCAATGTGGTAGAGGTCATTGCCTATGTTCTCCTATAGGATTTTGATGGATTCCTGTCTCGCAGCGAGGCCTTTCATCCATTTGGAGTTTATCTTTGTGCATGGTGTGAGAGAGTGGTCAAGTTTCATTCTTTTGCATGTAGCTGTCCAATTTTCCCAGCACCATTTATTGAAGAGACTGTCTTTTTTCCACTGGATGTGTTTTCCTGCTTTATCAAAGATTAGTTGCCCAAAGAGCCGAGGGTCCATTTCTGGGTTCTCTATTCTGTTCCATTGGTCGATGTGTCTGTTTTTGTGCCAGTACCATGCTGTCTTTGTGATCACAGCTTTGTAGTACAGCTCGAAATCCGGCATTGTGATGCCCCCAGCTTTGTTTTTCCTTTTCAACAGTTCCTTGGAGATTCGGGGCCTTTTCTGGTTCCATACAAATTTAAGGACTATTTGTTCCAGTTCTTTGAAAAATGTCATTGGTATTTTGATCGGGATAGCATTGAAAGTGTAGATTGCTTTGGGTAGCGTGGACAATTTAACTATGTTTATTCTTCCGATGGATGAGCATGGAATACTTTTCCATCTTTCNATCCATGAGCATGGAATATTTTTCCATCTTTTTATGTCTTCCTCAATGTCTTTCAAGAGTGATTTGTAGCTTCTAGAATATAGATCCTTTACGTCTCTGGTTAAGTTAATTCCAAGGTAACATATGGTTTCNAGGACTATTTGTTCCAGTTCTTTGAAAAATGTCCTCGGTATTTTGATCGGGATAGCATTGAAAGTGTAGATTGCTCTGGGTAGTATGGACATTTTAACTATGTTAATTCTTCCAATCCATGAGCATGGAATATTTTTCCATCTTTTTATGTCTTCCTCAATATCTTTCAAAAGTGATCTATAGTTTCTAGGATATAGGTCCTTTACGTCTCTGGTTAAGTTAATTCCAAGGTAACGCATGGTTTTTGGTGTTATTGTAAATGGGATGGATTCCCTAATTTCTCTTTCTTCAGTCTCGTTATTCGTGTATAGAAATGCAACTGATTTCTGGGCATTGATTTTGTATCCTGCCACCTTACTGAATTGTTCTATAACTTCTAATAGTTTGGGAGTGGATTCTTTTGGGTTTTCCATATAGAGTATCATGTCATCGGCGAAGAGAGACATTTTGACTTCTTCTTTGCAGATTTGGATACCTTTGATCCCTTTTTGTCATCTGATTGCAGTTCCAAGGACTTCTAGTACTATGTTGAATAATAGTGGCGAGAGTGGGCATCCTTGTCGTGTTCCTGATCTTAAGGGAAAGGCTTCCAGCTTTTCCCCATTGAGAATAATGCTTGCAGTAGGCTTTTCATAGATGGCTTTTATGAGATTGAGAAATGTACCCTCTATTCCTACACTCTGAAGGGTTTTAATCAGGAAAGGATGCTGTATTTTGTCAAATGCTTTTTTTGCATCTATTGAGAGAATCATATGATTTTTCAATTTTTCTTTCTGGATAAAATCTATGACACTGATTGATTTGTGAATGTTGAACCACCCTTTCATCCCAGGGATGAATCCCACTTGGTCATGATGGATAATCTTTTTAATATACTGTTAGATTCTATTAGCCAGGATATTGTTGAGAATTTTGGCATCCATATTATACAGGCATATCTGTCTGTAATTCTGCTTTTTGATGGGGTATTTGCCTGGTTTGGGGATCAAGGTAATATTGGCCTCATGGAATGAGTTTGGTAGCTTTCCTTCTCTATTTTTGAAAAAGCTTTAGGAGAATAAGTATTATTTTTTCTTTGAATGTTTGATAGAGTAGAATTCCCCAGGAAAACCGTCTGGGCCTGGAGTTTTATTATTTGGAAGGTTGTTTATCACTGACTCAATTTCTTCATAGTTAATTGGCCTATTTAAGAAATCTATTTCTTCCTGTTTCAGTCTTGGTAGTTTATAGGTTTCCAGGAAGGCCTCCATCTCTTCCAGATTGCTTAATTTATTGGCATAAAGCTGTTGATAAAAGTTTCTAACAATCCTTCCAATTTCATTGGTGTTGGTTGTGGCCTCTCCTTTANCTGGTCGTGACCTCTCCCTTTTCAGTCATAATTTTAATAATCTCAGTCCTTTCTCTTTGTTTTTGGACAAGTTTTGCCAGTGGTCTATCAATTTTATGGATTCTCTCAAAGAACCAGCTTCTAGTCCTGTTGATCTGCTCTACTGTGGTTCTGGTCTCTAATTCATTGATTTCTGCTCTAATCTTGGTCAACTCCTTCCTTGTCAGTGGGTTAGGCCTGTCCCTCTGTTGCTGTTCCAGTTTCTTGAGGTGAGAATATAGAAACTGCATTTTAGATTTTTCTATTCTTTTGAGTGAGGCTTGGATGGCTATGTATTTCCCCCTTAGGACTGCCTTTGCAGTATCCCATAGGTTTTGGACCGTTGTGTTTTCATTCTCGTTGGTCTCCATAAATGGTTTAAATTGATTTTTGATTTCCTGGTTTATCGAATCATTCCCGAGCAGGACGGTTCCTAGCCTCCAAGTGTTTGAGTTTCTTCCAGGTTTTTCCTTGTGGTTGAGTTCCAATTTCAGAGCGTTGTGGTCTGAGAATATGCAGGGGATAATTTCAATCTTTTGGTATTGGCTGAGACCTGTTTTGTGTCCCAGAGCATGATCTATTCTTGAGAATGTTCCATGGGCATTTGAATAGAATGAGTATTCTTTGGTTCTGGGGTGTAGTGTTCTATATATATCTATGAGGTCCAACTCGTCGAGTATGGCATTCAAAGCCTTTGATTCTTTGCTTAGTTTTTGCCAGGGTGTTCTGTCTATTTCTGATAGTGGGGTGTTGAGGTCCCCTACTATTACTGTGTTCTTATCTATATGTCTCTTTATTTTGGTTAAGAGTTGGCTTGTGTATCTTGCTGCTCCCCTGTTGGGGGCATATATATTTATAATTGTCATATCCACTTGTTGGATACATCCTTTAAGAATAATAGAGTGCCCTTCTGTGTCTCTAACTATAGTCTTTAGTTAAAATCCAATCTGTCTGATATGAGAATTGCTACTCCACTTTCTTTTGAGGTCCATTGGGATGAAATATGGTATTCCATCCCTTTACTTTCAGTCTGAATGTAACCTTAGGTTCAAAATGAGTCTCTTGTAGACAGAAAATGGATGGGTCATGTCTTTTTATCCAATCTGTGACCCTGTGGCGTTTTATGGGAGAGTTTAAGCCATTTAGATTGATAGAGATTATTGACAGATATGATTTTAATGATGCCATTTCTCTTTAAAGTCTTTGTATCGGTTGTGACTTTCTGCTCTGTATCACTCTTGGGGCCTTTTTACTTTTATAGAACCCCCCTTAATATCTCCTGTAAGTCTGGTTTCATGGTTATGAAATTGTTCAATGACTGGCAATTCTGGAAGGTCTTTATTTTNTCTTTATTTCTCCATCAATTCTGAATGCCTTGCTGGATAAAGGATCCTTGGCTGCATGTTTTTCTCTGAAAGAGCTTTAAAAATGCCCCCCCCCCCATCCCTTTCTCTCATTCCAGGTCTCTGTAGACAGGTCTGACGTATTTCTGATACCTTTGTCTTGGTACGTGAGAAATTTCTTTGCCCTAGCCACTTTCAATACCGTATCCTTGGATCTAATACNATCCTTGGATCTAATACTTGCGAATTGCACTATGACATGCCGTGGCGTAGGTTTGTCCTGGTTGAGCTTGGATGGGGTCCTCTCTGCCTCTTGGACACGAATGCTTGTTTCCNAATGTTTGTTTCCCTTGCTAGATTAGGGAAGTTTTCAGCTACAATTTGTTCAAATATCTCTTCTAGACCTCTGTTTTTCTCCACCCCCTCGGGGATGCTGATGATTCTGACATTGGAACGTTTCATTGAGTCAGTAATCTCCCGTAACCTACATTCCTGAGCGTGGATTTTTTTGAGTCCAGATTCTATCTTAGCTTTCTCTTCTACTAACCCATCCTCCAATTCACTAATATGTTCTTCTGCCTCATTTACCCTGGCCATCAGAGCCTCTAGTTTTGGCTGCATTCGGCTCATAGAATTTTTAATTTTTTGCCAGATTCGCTCTCATTTCTGCCCTTAGAGATTCTATATTCTCATTAACATTTTCATTAATACTTTTTTCAAGTCTACACATCATCTTGACCATTGTTACTCTGAATTCCATTTCTGATAATTTGGTTATATCCACATCCATTAGTTCTGTGGCAGAGGCCAGAGACTCATTGTCTTTTCTTCGCTGGGGGGGATTTCTCCTTCTCGTCATTCTGATGAGGAGAGGTTGCGAGGTTGTCCAGAGCCCAAATTTTTGACCGGGACCCAGGCCGTGTGCCCTTGTTTTATAGGGATCTCAGGGATGTGGGCATCTTGATTTTTCAGCCTGCCTTCTGGGGGAGGGGCCTGCCAGACCGATACTCAGGCAACCCTGTTTGGGTAGAGTCTCCATGTCCCCTGCGAGGGGGGATGGGGATGCACACTGTGAGCCAGTATTTCCAGGCTTTTGTTCTCTGGCGGCTTTCCCTGGCAGTCTGCTGTGCCTCTTCTGAGAGTCAGAGCTGCAGTGGCCGAATCTCAGCCTCTGTCTCAGAACAGAGGGATCGCGGACTGTTTTCCACTGATGTTCTGGCCACTTTAACTCTAATTCTGTTGGTGCTGCTCAACCCTGCAGCGTCCCGGGATGTGCGCCCCACAGCCGGCATCCCAGCCCTCACTTCCAGGGCCAGCGCGTCTCTGTCCTTTGTGTTTCTAACACTGCCAGCCGCCAGCTGCCAGCCACCCCTGCGCACTCCTGGAGCTCCCAGTCTCAGTCTGGTTCCATTGAGCACACGGGAGCTCCGGTTTTCAATCTGGTCATGCGCATTCCCCCGCTCATGGTCTCAGTCTGCTCTCTCATGGGTCCAGTCCGCGAGTCTGCCCGCTCCCCCGTGCAGGTGGCTACCACTTCCCAGTGCCCAAAAGTGGCGGCTCCCTCCCCCTTCCGTTTATATTCCGATATCTGTGCGCGGTTTCACGGCTCCCTGCTTCGTACCTCAATACTCAGCGCTGGAGATGTTCATTTGTAGAGATCCAGATGTATCTTCCTGCATCTCAGGCTGATTCCGTGGATGTTCAGGCTGGTCTGGTACCTATCCAACTTGATTCAGGAGAGCGGCTGTAAAAGCGGTCCCCTACTCCTCCACCATCTTAACTCAGCCTCTTAGTGGTCTCCTTCTGTTTCTGCCTCCTCTTCCCCTTCTTCCTGAGAGTTCATTATATCCACCACTTTTAGTTTTCTGAGTTATCTGTGACTTTTATTCCCTTTAGTCAGAAGAACAAAGGGCACAGGGAGTTAATATGGCCATGAGATGCTTCAGCCTTTTAAACAGATTTATCATCTAGGCTCCCCTCTTCCATGATTTTTTTTCTTTTTTATATTGTGGTAAAAAATGTGTAACATGTAATTTACCAACTTAACCATGAAGTGTACAGTTTAGAGACATTAATTACATTCATATTGTTTGTAACCATCATCGCCATCCACCTCCAGGAGCTTTTTTTTTTTCATCTTGCAGAAGTGAAACTCTGTCTCCATTTAACAATACCTGCCCATTCTCCTGTCCTCTGGCCCTGCACCCACCACTCTACTTCCTGTCTTTGTGAATGAGTATGTTAGATACTTTTACATAAGTGGAATCATACAGTATCTGTCCTTTTGTGGCTGGTTTATCTCATTTATCATAATATGCCCCAAGTTTTATCCATGTGTCAGACTTCTCTTCCTTTTTAAGGCTGATTAATAGTCCTTGTTTTTAATATGGCACATCTATTTATCCATCCATCCACCAATGGATATTGCATTGCTTGCATCTTTTGGGTATTGGGAACAATGCTATTATGAACATTGGTGTATAAATACCTGTCTGAATACTTGCTTTCCTTTCTTTCGGTATATGCCCAGAAGTGAAATTACTGGGCCATATGATAATCCTATATTTAATTTTTTTTAGGAACTGCCATTGTTTTCCAGTGTGTCTGGACCATTTTACATTCCCACCAAGCACAAGGACTTCAATATCTCTACAACCTTGCCAACAATTATTATTTCCTTTTTGTTTGTTTTCATAATAGTTGCCATCCTAATGGGTGTGAGGTGATTCGATGTTTTTGAGCAAGACTAACCTTATTTGTTGGTGAAGTAAGTAGAACACAGATAGCTGTCTGGTGACTGATGTTTAAATCCCCAACCTGCTGCATTTTCCTCCTGACACCTGTAGGTATCAGTTTGGCTCTCCAAAAACTGCCTTTGTAGCATCCCCTTCTCTGTTTTGCTGCAGGTTAGGATTGGTCAAAAGAGAAATTTGTTTGAGATGTGGAGGGCAAAAGAGAACATGGTTAGCTACCTGAGAGACATAGACAGAAGAGTGGTTGTTCCAGCTCAGCAGCCCTCTCCCTGGCCATTGCTCATCTCGCCAGCTGGGGCTCTGCAGAGCAGCATCTGCCAGACCCACTCGGGTGCCTTCTCCACCTTCTCCCCTCACAGCCTGGGCCTGCAGGGCCTGGCTTCCCAGGTTTCCCTGCAAACTCCAGCTGGACCACTCATGCCAGGACTACAGGAGGGCTGGTAGTTACTTTTCTCTGACCCCACAGCTTCCATTTATGAACTGTACTTACCCAGCTCCTCCCACAGTGTGTGAAGTCTAATATGTTCTAATAAATCTCTTTTCCATAAAACACATAGTGGATCGACTTTATAGAACCTTGACTTATATAAAATATTCTTTTTAGTTTTCCTAGAAATTACCTTGATGAGAGACAAAATTCTTTCCTTGCAAGACGAGAGATTAGACTTATGTCAATGACTCTCAATCCTGTACATAAAAACCACCTAGAATATTTTTTAAGACGTTGATGCTGGGCCCCATCTTAGACAAACTAAATCAGAATATTTAGGGGTTGGAGGCTCAGATGTCAGTATATTTTAAATGATTCTTACATGATTCCAGTGAGCAGCCAGAGTGGAGGCCTACTTCTTTGGGTTACGTACTTTTAAAACCTTGACACCATGGATTGAACTCACACAGAAGTACAAACGATTAACATCCAAATCTTGCCTTGAATGTGGACTGTGCTGAGTAAGCTGAAAAGAGCATGATTCTAGGGACATAGGGGAGCGTAGGTGGGAGACCACAGAATGTAAACCAAAGGTTTGACTTTGTTTTAGGAAAGGCTGAATATAGCAAGCCTGGGAAGGAGTGAAAAAGAAGCTTCAGGGGATGCCTGGGTGGCTCAGTCAGTTACACGTCTGCTTTTGACTCAAATCATGATCCCGGGGTCCTGGGATTGAGCCCTGAGTCGGGTTCTCTGCTCAGCAGGGAGCCTGCTTCTCCCTCTCCCTCTGCCTGCCACTCTGCTTACTTGTGCTCTCTCTCTCCCTCTCTGTCAAATAAGTAGATAAAAACTAAAAAAAACAAACTTCGATTAATTCATTATTTGATAACTTCACCGTGGGCTACTTCTATTCCACACATAAGAGATTATGTAAGAGAAAATAAGAAGGCAGAACACCAAGAAAATACGTAAAGTAAAATGAAAGGGAAGACAGATTTAGTTGTTGCAATATTCAAAATGTTTCAGGTTGCTATTTAGTTGTTCATCCAACGGCTAAAGGTTGGCATCAGACAGACATCTAAGTTAATTCTGAAAGTTAGTCTTTTTTATGACAAAATAAAGACTTTGCCAAGGACCTCAGGCAAATCACAATATGAGCAAAGGGATTCTGTTGAAAAACTGTAATTTGGAAAGAAATTTGGCCTTTTTGGCACAAAATTTACAATGAGAGAGTAAAATTGTCCTTAGAAGTAGGCTCCAAATATGTCCTACTGGATTCATGTGTTCAGAGAGTCACTCTGCTTTCCCAGAAGTTTAGCATCTAAAATAAATTCTGATTTTTCCCATATTCATTCCATTGCAACTAGATTGGAAATGTGTTGCTCATAAACACAGGAAGTTCAAATATATAAATAATATAATATTCTCTCAAATAACATATTGAAAGTTACTTTTCTACCAAGCATGTTGCTTCCTAAAATTAATAACTTTATGACTTACTTAGTAGAATGTTCTTCTTTCTTAATCTTTTTATTTTATAATTTACCATATCTTGGGGCTCCTGGGCGGCTCAGTTGGTTAAGTGTTTGCCTTTGGCTCAGGTCATGATCTCAGCCTCCTGGGATTGAGCCCCATGTCAGACTCCCTGTTCAGAGAGGATTCTGCTTCTCCCTCTGTCTCTGCCCCTCCCCCTGCTCATGCTCTCTCACTTGATCTCTCTCTCAAATAAATACAATCTTTAAAAAATTTTTCATATTTTACCCAATTCTTTACTTTGTTCTTTGTCTACTTACTGGCTTTTATCCATCAGCTTCATGTCTATTATGGCTAATACCTCCTCAACTTTCTTCTAATTATTCTCTTGGCCCTGTTATTGTTGGGTTTTGATCATTATTTAAATCATTCACTCATTCACTCAACTTTCATGAAATTTACTGAGTGTCCACTCAGTCTGGAGAGAGAGGAGAGAATAAGTCCCCACCCGAGATGGGGGGAAATCATAAATAAATAAAGAAATGGAGAAGATGAGTTCAAATACTGGTGAGTGTCAGGAGGTAAATGAACAATATGATGGTATCAAGAACAACTTGGCAAGGATGAGAGAAGGTAGTTTAGATAGGCTGATCTAGAAAGGTGGCCTTTGAACCAAGAACTGAAGGATAGGAAAAACAAGCCACAGAAGAGACTTGAAATGTTGCAAGAATGGAAGGGAGGCCAGAGTGGGCTGGTGTGAGTGAGTTGAGTGTTTGTGTGCAGGTCACTGTAGAAACAGGGGCTGGAGAGAACCTATTATTCTGGATAAAATGTTTGAAGAATTTTAAGTTTAAGAATGATACAACATAAAAAAAAGAATGATACAACATGATTATTATATTTTAAAAAATGGTCCAGGCTGTTTTGTGGATTATCATTTCTGTAAACGTTCGTGGTTTACAAAGTATTTTCACATTCATTTTTTTCATTTGATCCTCAATCCAGACTGTGAAAAAAATCAGTCCTCCTCATTCCCTCTTTGGTTTTGGGAAGCTGCATGAATGTGGTTAACTGAATCAGCAAAAGTCACAGTGGTGGAGTGGAGCCCAGGTCTTCTGATGAAAGTTCTATGCTTCCAACTACTCTTGGGTCTATCGTTACTTTCTTGCGCACACTTTTTTTCCATTAGAATTTTTATTTATTTAAGTGAATGGACAAAATGTAAGTCAAATGTCTGCTACCTTAATAGAACCATCTTAAATACTGTAGAGATACTTCGGTGTAAGATAGATTTCTCCTGCTTAACCTACTTTTATGTCTAGCTGAGAGACCACATGCATTTCCAAACATGATTAACAAGGAGCATTAAGGAAGTTACTAAAGATTTTCAAGAGTTATTTGTAAGGAGTTAGGACTTGAGGTAGGTTTTATAAAATGAGTAGACATCAGACAGGTAGTAGCATAGAGTGCATTTTGGGAGATAAAAATTAGTAGCCACACCATAGGACAGTCTATAATGAAATTTAGCATCCCTAGCCCTATACTCCATAATTGTAATATCCATAAATTACCTCTACCCTTGAGCCCCAACAAATGGAACTACAATCTAATAAAACCATTGTGTTGTCTTTGCAACTGTAGCTTCAAAAAAAGCCCTCAGGCCTTCCAAGCAGATGGCTATACCAGGGTCCCTCCGTTATAGAAATTTTGGAACTTCTACTGAACAAATAGGAATACTTTAAGACAAAGGTGCTGAGGTTGGAATTTGGAACATGCATTTGGAGGATGGTGACATTGGTAAAGTAGGCTGAGAGACTTAAACTTTGAGGGGGACATGAGAGGAGCTGTACTTTGGGAAGATTCAACATAGAGCAGGGATAGTTTGATGTATAATAGGCATAGACATCACTCAAAGGGATAAGAAGTTTCCTGGAACAATCCAGGTAGTTAGGTTATAAACAAGGGTGGGGAAAGAAAGTACAAATTGGAGACCCTGCTATTGTCATGCAGAGATAAATTGAGAAAGACTGCCAATTAACCATGTTACTACTTGGCATCCCGTTTTTCTTAAACAAAAAAAAAAAAAAGAAGAAGAAGAAGAACCTTGCTGACTCACACTTTATGGTGGCCACAGCATATATGGATGCTGGAACGTGCTCCTTTGAAACAGGCTCATTTTAATACGGGTTTTATGTTAGAATTTAGAGGAGCATTTTGTGCCATAATGGCACATTTCTTAAGCAGCATGATGGTAACACACACACATTCATTTTGTTTTAGGAGCACTATGATTCATTATCTAGATTATAACTGACTATTATTAAGTTTTGAACTTCTTGCCAAAATTTAAGACCAAATTCTGCCTTTGAATACAACGATAGACTTATATTTGTTTTTCAAGAACCAAGACTGAAAGAGTACTTATCCAAACACCATTAGAATTTTTTCATAAACATAGTGTGTTTTTTCCTTTATTTTAAAACTGCACCTCATCCTGCTTGTACTGACCTGAAGAGAAATGTGCAGTTCACAGTGGCATCGTGTGAGGGGACGGGGGTGTAGACTGAAGCTTCGAAATGTCAGCTTGCGGCAACTAGCTGTGATAAAACCACCCGGAGAGGTTTTTAAAGTAACGGTTCACAGACATCCTGTCTCGATAGGTCTTGGATGGATCCTAGGAATCTACATATATAAAAGCTTGGTGGGCAATTCTGGGTGCTTACATTTTTCTAAAGGAGGGATGTCCAGCTACCTAGAGTTTCACGTTGATAATATCCCGTGGAAGACGTTGTCCTTAGACGGTTTTTTTGGTTTTTTGTTTTGTTTTGTTTTGTTTGTGGTTGTTTGTTTGTTGATCAAGAAACTTGTCCTTTTCTATATTTCTTTAAGTTTGTTAAAACCATTTATTGGTCTAGAATCAAATCAGGCATTCTACCCATGCAAAGTTTTGTTGTTTGTTCATGTATTTATTCATTAAACAAATATTTAGTTAGCAAGGTATTTTTAAAGATATAATGGTAATTAAGACATACTAGTCACTTCTTTCATGAAGTTTATATTGTAGTGGGAGAAGACAATCAGAAAGAAATTTTCTAAACAGAAAGACAGACAGGGAGAAAGAGGATAAATGACCATAGAAGAGATACATGGCACAGAGAGGACTTATTTTCAAAGGAAATGTTTGCAAAAGTGTGTGTGAGAGAGACTGTAGGTGTATGCACAAAGCTAGAGATAGTCCAGCTCTTACCATAGGTAGGCCTGTAAGGATGAGGAGACTCTGATTACTTGAACCCAGAAAGAAACAGGGTCCCGTACAGGTGATCATTTTCAAAGGAGCAATGACCTTGGGTTAGAGGGACACAGTCAGATATAAACTGGAAAAAATATTCTCAGCACACCTATTGACAAAGGATATGTGCCTAGAATCTATAAAGAATTTTTACAACTAGGGATGAGAAGACAAATAACCTAATAAAAATGGGCGAATGTTTAACTAGAAAGTACATGAAAAGATGCTCAACACCATCAGTCATCAGACAAATGCAACTTAAAATCACTGTTTACCAACTATAATGACTAACTTTTTGATTTGATAACAACTGATAGTGAAGATGTGAAGCAAGTGGAACCTCACACGTGGCTGATGGGAATGTGAAATGGCACAGCCACTTTGGAAGGCAGTGTACCAATTTCTTGTAAAGTTTAACATACACGTAACAAAGTCCTAGCCATTCCTTGCCAAAATACTTACCACCCTCCTCCCCAAAATGGATACTATGTACACATAAAGATGTAACTTGAATGTGCATAGTAGCCCCAGACTGAACACAAACCAAACGTCCAGCAATAGGTGAATCAACAAACTGTACAATAGTCATACAATGCAATACTATCAATAAAGATGAAAAAAAACCTATTAGTATCTGCAATCCCATGGATGAATTTTGAAAACATTTTCTGAGAGAAGCTGGACGTGAAATGGCTTTAGATGGAATTTTAATCCACAGGACAGGATAGAATCTTGAAGGGAGCTTAGGTGTAAAGAGAAGAAAATGAGCCCAGTATTGAGTCTAGAGTCCCCCAGTATCACCAGGTCAAGGAGAAAAAGACCCAAGAGAGGAGTCTGAGAGGGAGCAGCCTGAGCGGTCGAGGGAAAACCGGGAAAGAGCAGTGTTCCTGAAATCAAGAGAAGAGTGCGTTTCCAGGAGGAAGCAGCGGTCGTCTTTATCTGTCGCTACTGTGCAAGAAAGTGAATGAGAAAACCAGAGTGACCATTGGACATAACAACATGGGGCTCACTGGGGACCTTGACAAGAGTTACCACATGGGAGATGGGACAGAAGCTTGACCGAAGACGTACGTTTGCAGAGCAAATATGAAACGAAAAGTGAAAACACCAGTTCTCAACAACACTAGCAGTGAAGGACTTCACACAATGAAGCAAAAGCTGACACGGAATCAAAAGAGGTTAAGTTACTTTTAATCTGTTTTGTTGTTGTTGTTGTTCACTTTAGGGTAGGAGATACCAATCCATGTTTGTAGATAGAGAATAATCTAGGAGAGAGAGAAAGTGAGGGACACTAGGTAACAGATTCTCACAAAATTAAATTAAAATGTCCTCAACTCTAAAGACCATGGCATCCTAGGTAATTACAATGTTTTGTTATTCTATAAGAGACTTTGAATATTGTATTAAGAAACATCAAACTGTTTTCAAACTGTTCACTTGAGAATAAGTAAGAGAGCAAGAGAGTCAGAAAATGAATAAAATGCTAGGGCTTTTGTGGAATTAATTAGAACAGGGAAGAATACTACCAGAGAACTAAGCCGAGCATGCCTTTCTCAGGGCAACAGGATAACCACAAAAAGACAAGGTGCATTGAAACTAGGAGACATACATATGTGTATAATAATATTAGCAATTATTACTGGTACAGTATGTTATGCAATGATCAAAATGCAACAAAATTAGAAATTAATAATTAAAGGTTTAAAATAAAGCAAGCAAAAACAAATTTAAAAGACAAATGGCAAACTAGAGAAAACTATAGTGCACAAAGGGATAATAAACTTATAAAAGCTATAATAAACAAGAAATGGAACAATTTTAATGGATAAAAATGTGAAGTTATTTGTTTAAAAAAAGGGAGGGAAGGTAGGCATCAAAATATAAAAAAATACTGGTAGCCAAAAAAATATGATAAAGTAGAAATGAAATATAAAATGCACAGATAACATTTTAATAAATTTTATGTGGACAAGAGTGGGGGCAGGAAGGCATCTCATCTACTACTGATGAGAATGTAATTTTGTGTGAATTCTCTGCAGGAATAATTGCTAATTTGAATCAAAAGCTTCTAAATGTCCTTTAAAAATGACCCAGTAATTCTACTTCTAGAACTTTCCCAGAGAAATCATTAGATATCCATAATGATTTTATGTATAAGGGTATCTGCCACATGAAAAAAGAGAGTAAAGATTCAAACATTCAATAAAAGTTATCAGTTATATACATTATTTCTTTTTTTTACTCCCTCTTCCCAGTTTTTTTGAGAAATAATTGACGTACATCATTGTATAAATTTACAGTGTATGGCATGATGGTTTGATTCACCTATATTGTGAAATGATCACCACATAAGTTCAGGTAACATCCATCATCTCCTATAGATAAAATAACAAGAAAAGAAAGAACAAATAAAATAGAAAATAACAATTTTCTCTTTATGACTAGAAATCTTAGAATCAATTCTTTTAAGTTTTTTGTATATGGTATATCCATCAAGGTTGCACATTATACTGTAATGTCATAATTCTACATTACCTCTGCAGCTTTTATTTCTCTTGTAACTGGAAGTTTGCATCTTTCGTGCTCAAAATCCCTTCCTCCAATTCCCCTTCCCCGACCCTCTACCTCAGGTAACCACAAGTCTGATCTCTTTTTCTATCTATTTTTTTTCTTGCTTCTCTTCAATGGACTTTTTTTTTAATAATAATTTTTTATTATGCCATGTTAGTCACCATACAGTACATCCCTAGTTTTGGATGTAATGTTCCATGATTCATTTCTATTTTTTTAATTAATTAATTTTTTTGATTTCACATATAATTATATGATATGTTGTCTCTGACTTATTTCACTTAGCATAATGCCTTCAAGTCCTATCCATGTTGTTGCAAACGGTAGGATTTTCTCACTTTTTGTAGATAAATAATATTTCATTGTATATTCTTACCACAGCTTCTTTATCCATTTATCAACTAACGGGACACTTAGCTTGTTTCCATGTTTTGGCTACTGTAAATAACACTGCTATAAACATGAGGGGCATGTATCTTTTTGAGTTGGTGTTTTCATTTCCTGTGGATAGGCCTCTAGGAGTGAAATAACTGGATCATCTGGTATTTCTCTTTTAAATTTTTGAAGATCCTTTATACTGTTTTCCGCAGTGGCTGCACCAATTCACAATCCCACCAACTATGCACAAGAGTTCCTCCCTTTTCTCCACACCCTCACCAATATTTGCTATTTCTAGTCTTTCTGGTGATGGACATTCTAACAGGTGTGAGGTGATATCTCATTGTGGTTTTATTTTCCATTTCCCTGATAATGAGTGATGTTGAGCAGTGTTTCATGTACCTGTTGGCCTTTCATACAACTTCTTTGGAAAAATATCTATGCAAGTCCTTTTCCCATTTTTAATTGGATTATTCGTTTCTCTGTTAGTCATAGTTCGAGTTCTTTATGTGTTAGAAATCAACCCTTTATCAATTATATGGTTTGCAAATATTTCTTCCCCATTTTATAGGTTGTCCTTTCACTTTGTTGATCGTTTCTTTTGCTACACAGAAGATTTTCAGTTTGATGTAGACTCACTTGTTTATTTGTGATTTTGTTGTTTGTGCTTTAGGTGTCATATCCAAGAAATTATTACCAAGACCTTTGCCAAGGAGTTTTTATTGCTGTTTTGTTCTAGGAGTTTCTGGTTTCAGGTCTTAAGTCTTTAATACATTTCAACTTAATTTTTGTGAGTGTTTTATGAAAGCAGCCCAGTTTCATTCTTTTAGATGTAATTTACATCACATTTACATCAGACTTACATCTGACTATCCCAGCACCATTTATTGAAGAGACTGTCTTTTCTCTACTGAGTATTATTAGCTCTCACCAAATATTAGTTGACTATGTATGTGGGTTTATTTCTAGGCTCTCAATTATATTTCATTAGTCTATTTGTATGTTTTTATGACATACTCTTAAAAATAGTACTCTTATTTCGATTAGTATAACTTGAAATCAGGAGGTGTCATGCCTCCTGTTTTGTTCTTCTTTCTCAGGATTTCATTGGCTATTTGCGGTCTTTTGTGGTTCTGTTAGTAATCTGAAGAGTGTTCTATTTCTGTATAAAGTGCTATTGGAATCTTGACAGGAATTACATTGATCTATAGATGGCTTGACATTTTAATTTTTGTCCATGAACACAAGATACCTTTCCATTTATTTGCATTTTCTTCTATTCTTTCATCAATGTAGTTTTCAGAGTAGAGATATTTCACCTTCTTGGTTAAATTTATTAGCAAATATTTTATTGTTTTTGATGTTATTGTAAATGGAATTAGTTTATTTTTTTCAGAAAATTCACTGTGACTGTATAAAAAGGCTAGTAATTTTTGCATATTAATTTTGCATCCTGCAACTTTATGGAATTCATTGAGTAGATCAAACAATTTTTTGGTTGAGTCTTTAGGATTTTCTATATATAAAATCATGGCATCTGCAAAGAGAGACAGTTTTACTTCTTCCCTTCCAATTCTGATATATTTCTTTCTTTTTCTTGTCTGATTGCTCTAGCTAGGACTTCCAGGACTATATTGAATAGGAATGGTGAGAGTAGGCATCCTTGTCTTGTTCCTGATCTTAGAGGAAAGCTTCAACATTTCACCATTGAGTATAATGTTAGCTGTGGGTTTGTCATCTATGATGTTTATTGTGTTGAGATATGTTTCTTATATGCTTAATTTGTAAACAGTTTTTTAAAAATAATGAATGGAATTGAATTTTTGTTAAAAGCTTTTCTTGCACCTACTGAGATGATCATATGATTCTTCTCTTTCATTCTATTAATGTGATGTGTCACATTGATTGATTTGCATATGTTGAACCATCCCATGGATAAATCCCATTTAATCATGGTGAGTGATCGTTTTAATGTGCTGCTGGATTTGGTTTGCCAGTATGTTATTGAGAATTTTTTGGGCTATACTTATCAGAGATACTGGCTTATAGTTCTCTTTTTTATTAGTGTTCTTTTCCGGATTTTGGCATCAGGATAGTGCTGGCTTCACAAAATGAATTTGGGAGTATTCTCTCCACTTTGATTTTTTGGAAGAGTTTGAGAAGCATTGGTGTTAATTTTTCTTTAAACGTTTGTTTAAATGCACCAGTGAAGCCATCTGGTCCTGGTTTGTTGTTGCTGGAAGACTTTTGATCACTGTTTCAATCTTCTATCTCCTAATTGATCTATCTATTCAGATTTTCTATTACTTCTGGATTCAGTCCTGATAGGTTCTATGTTTCTAAGAATTTTTCCATTTCTTCTAGGCTGTCCATTTTGTTGTCATACTGTTGTTCACAGTAGCCTCTTACAGTCTTTTGAATTTTTGTGTTTTCAGTTGAAATGTCTCCTATTTTATTTAAAATTTTGTTGACTTGGGTCCTTTCTCTCTCTTCCTTGATTAGTCTAGCTAAAGGTTTTTCTTTTTTTTTTTTTTTTTAAAGATTTTATTTATTTATTCGACAGAGATAGAGACAGCCAGCCGAGAGAGGGAACACAAGCAGGGGGAGTGGGAGAGGAAGAAGCAGGCTCACAGTGGGAGCCTGATGTGGGGCTCGAACCCATAACGCTGGGATCACGCCCTGAGCTGAAGGCAGACGCTTAACTGCTGTGCCACCCAGGCGCCCCTAGCTAAAGGTTTTTCAATTTCATTTAACTTTTTGAAGAACCGACTCTCAGTTTGGTTAATCTCTTCCATTGTTTTTCTGTTCTCTGTGTTATTACTGCATTAATATTTATTATTTCCTTTCTTCTAACTTTGGACTCAGTTTGATCTTCTCTTTCCAATTCCTTAAGGCATAGGGTTAGGTTATTTAGGATATTTCTTGCTTCTTAATGTAGGCATTTATTGCTATGAACTTCCCTCTTAGAAATGCTTTTGCTGCATCCCATATTTCTGGTATATTGTGTTTCCATTTTCATTTATCTTAAGGAACTTTTTTTAAAAAAGATTCATTTATTTGAGAGACAGAGAGAGCAAGAATGAAAGAGGAGGGACGAAGGGAAAGGGAGAGAGAGGATCCTCAAGCAGACTCCCCGCTGAGCAGGGAGCCTGACGTGGGGCTCAATCCCAGGACCCTGAGATCATGACCTGAGTCAAAATCAAGAGTCAGATGCTTAACCAACTGAGCCACCCAGGCGCCCTTAGAAACTTTTTATTTCTCCTTTAATTTCTTTTTTGACCCATTGGTTGTTCAGGACAGTGTTGTTTTTAATTTCCATGTGTTTGTGAATTTTCCAGTTGTTCTCTTATTGATTTCTAGTTTCATGCCATTGTGGACAGAGAAAATTCCTGGTATGATATCAACCTTCTTAAACTTGTTTTGTGGCCTAACATATGGTCTGCCACAGAAAATGTCCCATAAGCACTTGAGAAGAATGTTCATTCTGCTGTTGTTGGATAGAATATTCGGTATATGTCAGTAGGTACATTTGGTCTATGCTGTTGTTCAAATCTGCTGTTTGCTTAGTAATTCTCTGTCTGGATGATCTAGCCAATGTTGAGAATGGAGCTAAAGACCCCAACTATTATTACCTTACTGTTTATTTCTCCTTTTAGTTCTGTTAGTTTTTGCTTTTTTATGTCTAGGTTCTCTGATTAGGTGTGCATAAATATTTACAATTATTATACCTTCTTGGCCTCTTTATCATTATGCAATGACCTTCTTTGTCTCTTTTTAACATTTTTAGTTTAAAGTCTATTTTGCTTGATATAAGTATAGCTATTCTTGCCCTATTATTTTTTTTCTTTCTCCCATCCCTTTACTCTCAGTCTATGTTTGTCTTTAAGGCTGAAGTGAGTCTCTTGTAGACAGCATATTGTTGGATCTTGTTTTTTTTAAAACCATTCAGCCATGCTACATTTTTTTTAACAATTTGCTCCGTTTACACTTAAAATAATTATTGATAGGTAAAGACACTGTTGCCATTTCGTTAATTGTGTTTTCTGATTCTTCTGCAGATCCATGCTCCTTGTGCTGTCTTTTTTCTTGTTCTGATGTCTTTTGGTATCAATGTGCTTTGACTTCTTCATCATGCTCTTTTGTGTAATTGCTACTGGTTTTTGCCTTATGGTTTTCATGAGGTTTACATAAAATATCTGAAAATTACGATACCCTATTTTAAGCTGATAACAACTTAATTTAATAGAATTTCTAGACTTCACACTTTACTTTTCCTCTTCTTCACATTTTAGGTCACAGTTTTTTATATCATGTAACTCTGTAACTAAAAATAGATTATTATGGTTATGGTTGTTTTTACTAGGCTCATTATTTTTAACTTTTAAACCAGAGTTTTAAGTGAATTATGCACCACCATAATGAAATTATAGTATCTGACTATTTACTATTATCAGTGACTTTGATGCTACCTTTTTTCTGTTTTTATAATGTTAATTTGCATCTTTTTACTTCCACTCAACAAACTTTCTTTAGCCTTTTTTTTGTAAGGCAGATCTAATGGTCATAAACTCCCTTAGCTTTTGTTTGGGGAAATCTTTTTCCCTCCTTCATTTCTAAAGAACAATTTCACCTGGTATAGTATTCTTCATTGACAGGTTTTTTTCTTTCAATATATTAAATATATCATCCCATTTTTGCCTGGTCTGAAATGCTTCTATTGGAAAATATGCCAGTTATCTTAAGAGGGTTCCCTTGTATGTAACTTTTCTTTTTTGCTGCTTTTAAAGTTCATTTTTTGTTTTTAACTTTTGACAATTTAATTATAATGTGTCTTAGTGTAGCCCTATTCGGCTTCAACCTGTTTTGAATCCCTTTGGCCTCATCAGTCCGGATGTCCATTTCTCTCCCTAAGTTTGAGAAGTTTTTAGCCATTATTGCTTTAAATAGATTTTCTTTCTCTTTCTCTTCTCCTTTTGGAATTCTTTTTTTTTTTTAAAGATTTTATTTATTTATTTGACAGAGATAGAGACAGCCAGCGAGAGAGGGAACACAAGCAGGGGGAGTGGGAGAGGAAGAAGCAGGCTCACAGCGGAGGAGCCTGATGTGGGGCTCAATCCCTTAACGCCGAGACCACGCCCTGAGCTGAAGGCAGACGCTTAACCGCTGTGCCACCCAGGCGCCCCTCCTTTTGGAATTCTTATAATGCAAATATTGTTTCTTTTCATTGTGTCCTAAGAACGTAAGCACTCTTCATTCTTTTAGTCTCTTCCTTTTTGCTTCTTTGACTGGCTAATTTCTAATGTTCTAGCCTCTAGGTTACCGATACTTCTTCTGCATGGATGAATCTGCTTTTGAAACTCTCTATTGAATTCTTTAGTTTAGTTATTGTATTTTTTTAATGTAAGATATCTGGGTTTTTTATGACTTCTATTGCTCTTTTGTGCTTCTCATTTTATTTATGCATCATTTTCCTAATTTAATTTAGTTGTCTCTTTGTGTGTTCTTATAGTTCTTATTGTGATTTTTATTATTATTTAAACTTTACTATTTAGTATTATTATTATTAATCAATCTGGGTTTCTGGGCATGTCTACTGATAATGACTTTGGGCAGGGGTGCCTGTATCATATTCTATTTTTGGGCAAGGCAACTGTTTAAGCTTTGAGGTCAGGTATGGGGAGGGGGTGCCACTTGGGTGAGAATAGCTGGATAGGACTGCTGACTTGGGTTCCCTGCCTACATGAGACTGTGGGATGGGCTCTATGGCTGCCTGGATTCTCTGGGCAGGCTTACTAGATGGTTGGGACTGGGTAGACAAGACTGTGAATTTGGTTTTCTGCACTGCTGGCAAGGCAGTAGGATAAGACCCAGAGTCTGCATGGCTCACTGTTTGGGAATATGAATCAGGTAAAAAGTAAGAGGATACACTGAATTTCCTGGTCAGTGAGGCCACCAGTTTTGCTCTGCAGATGGGGAAGTCATGGGCTGTGCTCTTTGTTCAAGTGCCACTGTAAGCAAGGCTATTGGATGGGCTGCACAGCTTGCAGGTATTCTGGGTAAGTTCCCTGGTCAAGCAGTCTGAAAGCTAAATTCAGCAATGAGTGAGCCTGTGAATTAGTTTGCTTGCCCAGACACAGAGGAAGAAGGAGCTCTAAAGATGGTAAAACTCTTTGTTATCTTAAGCCAACCTGCACCCCAAATAAGTCCACTGGCTTTGCTTTGCAAATTATTGGCTCTATTTGCCTTTCTCTTGTGTGGAACACTGCTGGGCAGAACACATTCTCGGGGTTCTGGGCACCTCTTCTGGTCAGTTGGAGCCAGGAGCCACAGTGGCTTCCTTGCCTGGTCAGGAAGGGTAGGGGTCACTTCAGGCTACTCCTAATTTCCCAAATAGGCTCTCCAGTTGGGAGGAGCTGGGAGCTACCCTCAGCCTTGGCTGTTAATGAATCCCCTTGCCTGTGTAGCAAGCTAACTCTCCACACACAGTGCTGGTTTTGCTCTGAGGGCAATCAACTCTCTTTGCCTGTCTCTTGACTGGAGTGCCACGGGGCCACACTACTTTCAGGTATTCCCACCCGCCCTCCTGGTCAGATGTGGATGGGAGACACTCTTTCTGAGATCTACTGGTATTCTCATTCTCACAGTTTCCCTTCTAAAACTATACCTTTCCCTAATGCAGGGAGTCATTTTTATAATGTTGGTGGAGAAGGCTTGCTGTTAATAATTCTTTTACCATCTCATAAGAACTTTCCTTCTAAAATATTTTTTTTCTCTTTTTAGCTATCATATGCCTTTCCTTAGGCAAAGAGCACAGATGGCCTGGATGCATGTATATGGGAGACAGCCAAGGGAAATAGTGAATGTTTCTTTTTTCAAAAATAGTTCTGTTACCAAAAATGTAACTGAGTAGCACACATAGAAAACTGGAAATGACACCACTTAGGGTGACTGCACCATTCCAATTCTCCCTTCTCTGTAAACTGTCCCACTGCACAGTAGCTGCTGCCAATAGTTATGTCTGTGTTAAATGACCTTACCCCCATGTCACAGTCAGTAGATATTTGACTCAAACTTTTTGCAGGAAGAGGTAGTTTTGGGCTGAGAATCTAGAGACTTATCAATGTACACAGTGGGCACCGTTGGCCCCATGCTTCATTAATGGAAGCACTCTAGAGAGAAGGTCTTGAACCCCTGATGCCAAAGACCTTAGAGCTTCCCTGGAAGCCTTTCTTCAAGCTTTGGTCATCAAGCTCTTCTGTGGGTTCCAGGAGATATTCCTGTGTCTTTTCTGTAAGTTCCCTTTTTGCTCAAGCCCTTGTCAGTTTTTATTACTTACCATGTAAACAGCATTGATTGAAAAAAAGAATCATTGAACAACCTAACATCCAAATGCAGAATAAAAAATCTCAAATAAAATACCAAAGAATGTACATCAGCTAGGTATTAACTGAATTGGGAATTGGGAGTTAACTTGGTGTCAATTTACTGTTGCCTAATTTGTCCTCTACTAAGGTCCCACAAAAAGATGTACGCCACTAACATATACAAGAGAAGAATTACCAACATTCTTAGAATTAGCAACTAGAAATTGGAGACTCTAATATGCCAAAATGAGAAGAAAAATTAATAACTGAATCATTAATGGGGATATACAGAAAAGCATACATTTTGGGACCTACATACAGGACTCTTTGAATTAGTGCAATGTGCAATGTGGAGGGTGGCAGAGCTGGTAGGGAGAAATGTTAGTATTTCCCTACAGGCTAAAATATCCACTGAACAGAAAGCTAAGCAGGCATCCCCTACTCTTCAGAGCAGTCCTCAGAGTTGGCCACAGTCGTTTTCTATTCATTCCACACCACTGGGAATATAATTGCCGGTATTCAAGCAGATGCACTGGCAGAGAGTGGGGTGGGGTGTATTCCTGCCCAAGAATGCATCACTGGAAACTGCACTTGTGGACAGGACCAGGAAACACTGTGCTGGGCAGTGCAGGCTTTCACTTCCAACCCCTGTCAAAGAACTGCAGGCTCCTTTGAAATAAGTAGCAGAGTTAGGGACTTGGAAAAGAATAGGGGGCTGGCAAAGATCCCATTGCATTGCAGCACACTCCAGCGGGGGCAAAAAACAAGCATATACACACAAACGGAACCAGGGATATGCAAACCAACCTATTCTTCCCAGTGTGGTTAGGAGGAAGTCTCTGAGCAGTAGTACAGTTGAAGACTTTATGCCGACCCTATCTGGGAGTCAGGGCTGAGACTCAGGCTGACCATCCCACTTATTTTCTACACTTGGACACTTTGCAGGTGAAAGGGGGTACTCCTATTAATTATGTGGGAACAAGTGGTCTAGTCCATACATCAGGACAAACGGTCATGCTACCGAGACCATGCCTGATGGATCTCTCTCAGTTCAAAATCTGTAACAGAAATAAGCCAGGGGCGCCTGGGTGGCACAGCAGTTAAGCGTCTGCCTTCAGCTCAGGGCATGATCCCGGCGTTATGGGATCGAGCCCCACATCAGGCTCCTCCTCTATGAGCCTGCTTCTTCCGGCGTTATGGGATCGAGCCCCACATCAGGCTCCTCCTCTATGAGCCTGCTTCTTCCTCTCCCACTCCCCCTGCTTGTGTTCCCTCTCTCGCTGGCTGTCTCTATCTCTGTCGAATAAATAAATAAAATCTTTAAAAAAAAAAAAAGAAATAAGCCAATGTGGACTCATTACAGAGACAGAAAACCAAGAGAAGGGGATGGGTTACAAATGGTGATCTGATCTAGGAAAACTCATTTTTGAGGAAGAAGAAGCAAATTCTGGAATATACCTGCTTGGAGTTCTTAGGAAGATTCAGGAAGATGTGACATCCATGAAAGGAATACAAAATAGGAGGATAAAGGCCAAACCGAAGGCAGATATGAAAAGGGAGTTGGAGGCTTTAAGCTTCTTTGGCAGGAAGGGCTGCTTCCTGCTTGGCGTCGGAGCTGAAAGTGGACCTCCATTGTTTAAGACCATTTTACTTCCTATAAATGCAGCTACACATTCCCTGGCCACAGAGGTTCAGGGTGTGAACTTTCTAATTTCATATCCAATATTCTGTGGTTTAGACATGCACTGGAATAGGTGAAATTTAGAGCCGTGGACACAGGGACAAAAACAGAGCAAGGCTCTGAGGCCCACAGTCCAGCTCCCTGAGTCTCTGCGCCCAGCTCAGCAGGAGTCCCAAAGTCTCCAACTTCCTCCTGCTCATAAAAACGGAAAAATCTCTCAGGAGGAAGTTCTCTGATAAAAATGATCCATAAATAACAGAAAAAGGATTTTCTTAGGGTAATTAAGGTGAAGACAACATTTCAAAAATGACTGAATAAAGGTATAGTTTGAGACAAGAATACTGGCTTTGCTTTTTTCTGTAAGTCATTCTCATTCAAGGAACCCTGCTTTAGAATCCCGCAACAGATAATTAAGATAACATAAAGCTGGTGATAGCAATACTAGAAATAATTACAATTTTAATAATAATAAAAATTACAATATTAATAGTAAAATAATAATATCTTAAGCACCCTACTTCGGTGAGCCATTGCTCACAGCGATGGTGAGAAGACAGTATCTCCAGTTTACAAATGACCTCACATTAAGTTACCTACCGGAGTTTGCCCAACCAGTGAACAGTAGAACTGGTTTGAGTCCACATCTGGCCAACCTGAAAGCCATGGTGTTAATCATCATGGCCAACTTCCAGAAGAGGTCTTAGTTCAGACAAGCATCTAAATTGAAGCTTCTTAGAGTCCACAATCTGAAGGAGCACCTGGGCACACACTGAATACATACACCTACAGGGAGAACTCCTGTGATCTACAAGGCATTTCAGGACACTGTGAAGAGGACCACTGCTTGGGAAATTGCTCCTATTGGGATATAACTCCAAAAGCAATGTGTACTTTGTGTCAATAAATTAGAATACTCTTACAATGATCAACCCAGTATATAGCCATTGCTACCTGGCTTTCTGCAGAGAAAGATCATTTCAAAAGTTTTTTTTTTCATAAATACAAATTTTTTTCTAGGAATCTAGCATCTAATGTTAAAATACTTTAAGTAGCTGCCAAGCAGTAGATTAAATAAATCTATAATTAAGAGGGAGGTTAGAACTTTCTTTGTACTCAGTTTAAATAAACGAAATATCATTTTCCAATTCTGCACAGAAAATGTCTTTTCCCTACTTACATGGAGCAAGTAGACAATTGATAAACACAGTACTTATAGCCACTTCAATGTATCAGTGAAAGCCAAGACTTAGAACTCCAGCCCGTGGAATGCATACATGCTGTCACTCGGCCAGTACAATGCAGTAAAGGTACACCACTCTGATTACAGTCCGCATCCCCAGAAACATGTTGACTTAGAGAATTGTACGGAATGACAGAGGTCACCTAGAAGTTCGGCCCCCCCTTTCTTTGGTAATGGGAGGCAGCAAGAGCCGAAGTTCTCACGAGCAGCAGACGTATGGCAATCCTCCCTGGAGTTGGAAAGACTAGAAGCAGATGTGGCACAAACTCCGGCGAGCCTCTTTCACCGCTGACTCGTGGAGCATTTGCAGTGGGGATTTCCTGAGCTAAGAAAACAGGGAGGCAAAATAAATAGGCATCTTCCTTTCAACATATTAGACAACGATGTATAACGTGATGGGGTAGCTGCACGTCAGGTCATTCACTTTTAAAAATGTGGCTTTTTAAAATGAAGGAGAATTTCAACATCTGGAAATATTTTTGAAAATAAATCTCTTCTTAACTGAAACATTGAATGGCAATGTTTTGGCAAGTGGCGTATCAGCCTTACTTGGAAATGAACTCTTGGCAAACCATGAACTTAATGCTCCCCTTATGAGATCAGCACATAATTTGTTATATTCTTAGAATTATTTTGCTTGAACTATTTCAAGCATTTTGCCTAGCAGGAAATGAGTTTCGGGTAAAGTGGAGATCATAGACACTTCAGTTTCTCAGCAGAATTACCAATCGATACTCATGAACTACATAGAGTCAGAAAATACTCCTGAAAATTATCTTTGTGTACGTGGTTAAGACTCTTACTCCCACAAAACCACAAGGTCAAAATCTGTAAAAAATCATATATAATGACAGCATAGAAACGCTAAAAAGAGAAATAGGAAAACACTAGAATGGAATTAAACACACACATTTTATTTGAAAGGAAATCAAATAACTGTATAAAGACCTCATGGGATGGAAATCACTTTTTTCAGCAAAAAGAAATGCTTCCTGTTTTTAACTTTCATTATATTTCTATAAATCTCTATATATAGAAAATGTGATTTCTAGTTATTCTGCATATTTATGGTAGATGGCACAGTATCTGTGTGTGTATCTCTGTGTGCATGTATGTGTATAAAGAGGAAAAAATGAGAAATCATAAACTGGTATTAATCATAACAATGATAAACAGTAAACCATATTAACATAAGGATATCAGTGAAAAGGTACTAATAAATGAACCAAGGAAAATGTAAGAGGTACTGAAACAAATTATATTAATTTTGCTTTGTTTATGTATTTTATTTTATTAATAGCCTTTTAGAAGACCTTAGGAATACTCTTTAAACTAACATGTATTCTGGGACTTCCTCTGAAAAAGAACCCTGATCAACAAGAATTATAGGCGTTTTCCTGTCTGCTAGGAACATTTCTCCAATGATTCATTCTGTTGTTTTGGTAGCCACATGTTGAATTGGTAAGAAAATATTTAAGATGGATAAGAACTCATTTTTTTAGGAAGAAAGAAACATTTCCCCAAACTTAGAAATACCCAATAAGCATGGGTAAGGAAGTGAAATAATCTTTTACCACATGTGTATCCCAGTCAGAGTCAAAATGGCAGTCTGCTCTTGGTAAACAGTGGCAGGCAGGGTTCCGACATCACCTCTGAGGAAATACCTGACACTCCAAACCATCTGTCCTCCTTGGTAGCACATTCAACAGTAACAGCGTTGACTGGGTACCATTTGTATGATAATCTAACTTCAGAGAATGGTGCAATTTTATTTGTGCCCCTAAGAATATCTTGGTTCTAAAATACAGACTTTGCAGTAATGTGAATGGGTTTGCTCCTCACAATTGCTGGGATTTTAGAGTTTACACATTAAGTTCAGAGAAAGTATGTCAACCAGTGATTTCACTTTGTGAAGTCTTCACATCCATCCCTGGTGTCCCACCAAAGAGCATTAGAAACCGGAACAAAATCTAACATGTAGGAGAAAAATAATTTTGATATCTTCTCTTTCATTAAAATCTTATGGTTTTATGTAATTTGATGGTTTTCAAACTTCACTGTGCATCATAATTACCTGAAAAATTTAAGAAAACACAATCACGAGGCTCCTTGGAGTTTCTGATTCAGTAATTGCGAGGTGGGACCTGGGACTCGCATTTCTAACCCATCCCAGGGCATGCTGAAGGTGCTTATCTGGGCACCAGCTTTGAGCTAATTTGATTCTTTCTTTGGCTTCTCTGAAAGACAGGAATAGTAAGTATTAGTGACCATGATGTTACCTGTTTCACTTGGGCTGAGTTCTCCTCTATCTAGGTATCAGTTAATTTCTTGAAAATCTTTGTCAATAGAAGTATTAACTAGCATTTATTGAATGGTTAACCAAAGAATAACAAAATTACTTGAATTGAGCATTAAATTTAGCTAAGACAAAAAAGATATTATAATAATAAATTTATAATGCTCATTGCAAGATTAAGAAAATCTTCGAGACAAAAAGCATTTTCTTTTTTCTTTTAATTTTATTTATTTATTTGACACAGAGAGAGAGAAAGACAAAGAGCGAGAGAGCACCAGCAGAGGGAGAAGGAGAAGCAGGGAGCCAATGCAGGGCTCGATCCCAGGACTCTGGGATCGTGATCTGAGCCCAAGGCAGATGTTTATTTGATTGAGCCATCCAGGAGTCCCCCAAAAAGCATTTTCTTGGCCACATCCTTTAGAAAAATATTGCCACATACATGTCACATTCAACAAACATTCAAGTGCTTATTTGTATCAAGTGCTATGAGACAAAGGAAGCCAATCAGTGCACAAAATTGGTAAAACTCTGGTGCTCTTGGATTTTTGTAAAGGGACAGAAATGACAGACCAGCAAAAAATAAAATATTTAGAATGTCAGATGTTGATTAGTGCTATGGAGAAAAGTTACAAGAGAAGTAGCATAGGGTGGGGGGTGTTGATTTCCAGGATGGCCCAGCAGGTCCTCATGGAGGAGGTGACATTTGAATAAAAGTATGAGGGACGCAGGGGAGTGGACCAAATATATGTGGGGAAACAGCATTTAGGGCAGAGGAAGCAACAAGTGCAAATGCCTGAAGCAAGTATTGGAATACAAGATATTTTCATTTGATCATCTTCCACACTCTATATATAGCAAAATACTTACAGACAGCAAAAAATAGACTGGAGCCTATACATTTAATAGGAAGGCATTTCCTCAGTTTTTTTGAACGGATAATTTACTTGGGAGTGGTACTAAGGATGTAAGAGTGCGGTGGTTGGAAAAACAAGACAGAGAGGGGCAACAAGTCAGTACCGCGTGCATTACCACACTGGTTACTGGGGGCACAAGTGGGGCTCAGTCCTGCCAGAGAGCCCGTTCGCACAAAGCATGTCTTACCAGACAAAGCCAAAGACTCCTGCCCCATTGGTTGGACTGTCCTGGGAGGTATGTCCACGTCTGGTGTTCTGTGAGTAGCCGCCTCAAAGAAAGCCCCATGGAAAGAAGCTAGGCAGAGAGACACTGGTGCAAATGTGAGGTGGGCCTGAGGGGATGTGGTGCAGTGTCTGTATCAGAAGAGAAGACTTATTTGGAACTTTCTGGCCAGTGAAATTTGTAGCAAGCCACAACAAAAGTGACGACAGAGTTGATAGTATATTAGAACAATTCAGGAGCCTGGACAATAAACCCATTGCAGCCACATGAAAGCGAGGCATAGGGGCACCACAGACAGGCCATTGTATTTTAATTTTGTGCAAAATCAAGAATACTTTGTTGAAGTCATGCTTCTATGTCACAGAACATAGAATTTCACTTAAAAAGTTTTCAGAAAATTACAGTAGACTCTCACTAGCTTTGAATAGAACTAAATTTTCTCCAACATCTCAGTACAAGACTCTTTTTCAAAAAAATTTACTTGAGAGAGAGAGCACACGTGCGAGTGGCGGGAGGGAGAGAGAATCTCAAGCAGATTCGGTGCAGTGGGGAGCCCAACAGGGGCTCGACTTCATGACCTTGAGATCAGGACCTGAGCCAAAACCAAGAGTCCCATGATCATCCGAAGGCATGACCCAGGCACCCCCCCCCAGTATAAGACTCTTAAAAAAAAATCCCTAAAATAACAGAATGTGCTGATGTGTTGGATAAGTTAGTTGCTGTTTTATTGGGAGGCCCTGGGGCTCAGACCTCACCCCCTTCTCGTTTCTTCTGCAGTCACACAGTTGGGGATGTCCATAATCTGCCCACCACTCAGTCCTTTGCCACCTCCAGACCACCCACGATGTTCACACAGAGGCTCGTACACACAGGTGTAAATACTTAAAAGTTCTAAGTCAAATTAATAAACTGTTAAATAAAAAAAGTTCTCTCCCCCTTTCTTAAAAAATGTATCTTCCAAATGATGTGGAAGGCCCAGAATCTATAGAATTCTGGGACCCCTGGAATCTCTGGCACACAGAATGTGCCATCGAGAGGGACCACCCTGACCCACGGCCAGCAGCCCTTCCCACCGTGGCTTCCCGTGCACACATGGTGACGCATTCAAGCTCCACCACACTTCATCCAAATGGCTGTGCTGCTCACCAGGAGTTCCCGGGAAGGCAGGCCGACCGCGTGGTCTTCCCTGCGTTATATTCGTGATGCAGAGGTTTGCTTCTCATCTTATTTCATACATTCAGTTTGCTATACTTTATTTCTCTTTTTGCCTCCTTTCTCATCTTCTTTGAATAGATCAAAGTTTCTCTGCTACCCATGACAATGATACATTCTTATTTCATTCTTCTTATACTTACATCTGGCTTTTTCAGACTTAATTTTATGCTTTTATTTCCTTATCAATATTTCAAGATTGTCACTATGTATGTCTTTTCTCAAAATAACTGAAGAAACTTCACATTCTCTCATATGATGGGCTAAAGTCCAGGGATTTGGGTTTGGGATGATAGATTCATGACCCTAATTTTTGGAGTGTGTGTATATGTGTATACCGAGAACCCTACCATGTGTGGTGTGAACACCTCAAGTTCCACACTAGCCGATAACCCCCAGGAGAACTTGTCAGTGCACAGGACTGGGTGCTGTCCAGCTCTGACTGGGTCCCAACCCTCCACACCCAGGGAGCAGCTCCTGGGAGCGGCCACCTGCAGACAACAGGAGGGCAGCAGGCACACCGACACAACACCCAAGTTCACTCCCTCCAGGACTTCTGGTTTTTTTACTCCAAACCCTCTTCTACTCAGGCACCCATTTTCTTCCCATGTCCAACCTCCAAATTGGGATCCAACCACCTTCTATGTCCCACCTTATTTTATTGGCTTATTTTAGGAAGGTGCATTGCTCTGAATTTATGAACTGCTATATCTCTCTCCTGAAATCCAGAGTTGGGTTGAGGGGAAAGAGGTGGCTTTATTACTTTAATATCTCTCCTACACAAACACTTTCTATATTGAAGGTATTTGGTTCAAAGGGAATTGGGAGTGAAACTTTTAAACAGTATTACCTCCAAATTACTGCTGTCAGGGAGAATTTAATGTCACTATCCAGGAAGTATTATGATAACCTTATTTTGAGAAATCTATTTCAAAATCGGGTTTACTCAAGGGAGATTAAAATCCCCACCCCTACTCCAGAAACAGATGGAGAAGATCCATGAAAGAAATGCCCTAGATTATAGACACAGAGCTCACTACAGCAAAACGCAGACCCACCCAGCTAGTGAGGAAACCAAAGAGATGAAGTTTGTAGGAACACAAAGCCTTCCTGGCAATATCACCAATAAATCCTACTCTAAATGGATATTTGGGGAAGTACATACGCAAAGACTAAGGACTTTCTACAAATATTTACAAAAGTTTTCAGTTTTCCTCAATAAATCAAGAGTTGAAGCAAACCGACCTCTCAGGTTATGTATCTGTCTGGACTGGCGGGATTCTCCCCTCGTGGAACCACAGCTTGGGAGATCTGAGCAGGCAGGGTCGGACGACCAGCAGCACCCTTTAAGGATACTGTCTTCACATAGTTATTCAGCCTGAGTGTGCCGTACGTCATGGCACACTGCCAAGCAACACGCATTTTAATTACAGTGGAATGCTCCAGGCAACATCAAAATGAAAGGTTTTGAGACAAGCAAAACAGCTCTTTATTGTGGACTTTTGTGGCAGGTGTGTTCCTTGCATCAATTTTAAGAATGTGAAAAAAATAATACAGGAAACATAAAGTCTATTGCGTAAAGGAGAAAGTGTGTTTATTTGGGCTATGCTGGGCTATTCAAATCATAGAAAGGAGTTTACTAGAAATGCTCACTGCTGACACTGGCTTGTACACTGGGGAACCTTTATCTGGGTACAGTTAACAGAGAGATATTGGACATCTGGGGTCAACGCCACACCCAGGATTATGCTGAAGCCAGCTCATACAGGCTTGGGCAAGCATGGGTTGTTAAATATGCAGGAATTTTGTGAGCCAGTAGTTAAACTGCTTATAGCTTAAAATCAGCCATGGTTGGATTATTCACACCACAGAAACCAGCAAATGCTACAAATCAGAGTTGCTGTTGTTGTTGTTTTTAATTCAAAAAGCCCATGTTTTCACATCAGCTAATACCTTAGCAGTGACTGCATGATCTTTCTCCCTTAGAAAGACATGAACTGTAATGAATTCAAGTGAACGATTAGAAACAATTTGATATGGAAGCGATAGTTTGCCTTTCATCTTGTTTCTTCAAGACTTTAAACTACACAGTTTGGTATTTTTTTTTAACTTACTATGTAAGATGAGATTTATTCTACTAGGCTTCATTTCCACCTTACTTTATGATGAAACAGATCTACCAATAACCATATTTAAAATAGTGTATTTTCATTTAATGATTTTGAACCACTTATAAGAAAAATAAATAAACAAAAAGCCCATTTGTACTACTGCACCAAACTCCAGGAGAAGAAATGCAAAAGTGAGTGAATCACACAGGGGCTAAGAGAAAGGGAATACATCAAGCTCATTACCCTGAGCTTATCCAGCTCAACAAAATACCATGAGAATTTTGAAAAGGTGCCAACTAACATCTTCAAGTCTATGGATGTGAGAATTCAAATCTAACAGTTGAAACTGGATTATTAAATTGGATTATAAATTGGATTATGAAAAATCCACATTCTGCATATTTTTATAGAGTATTATTTCAAAATTATGGTAATAATATCAGCATAAGGATTAGCCAGCCAAACTTTGGTTTCCTATTATTTCAGAAAAACCTTCCCTCCCTCGTTAATGTGCTTTCAACGTTCATCTCACAGAGGAGGAGAAAAGCAGCGGGCCTGAAAACTGCTGATTTGTATTAGACGAAGTCTGTCAGCAACCCTGCAGGAAGTACTAGTCACCTTCCTACCAGCTCAGGCTCAGCAAGGAGTAGGAGGCCACTGACCAAAGAGACCGGAGGCCAGCTTAGGTAATTATGGAAAGAACACCAGCTAGCAGCTTCCCAGCTGGGATGTGAGTCAGTGAAAGACTTCTGAGTCACCTGCAGCGTGCTAAGGCCATAACATCCCACACTGCTATGTGCAATGATGCACTTAACACACAGAGAAAATTTGGACACGAGAGCACAGATAGGAGTTTCCCCACTAAGCTCACAAATTATCCTGGTCAGATAGACCTAAATTTCAAAAAGCCAATACTCAAGAGAAGGTTGCAGCCAACATAAGTGAGTGAATAATATGGACTTACAGACTTTATAACATCAAGAAAGACCCTAGGCCTGAAGACCCAGATGAAAATATAGAATAATTATCTGAACAAGAAAGACGCATGTTTTAGACTGAGGGAGGGTCATAGGAGCATCGAATTATAATCCAAAGGCAATTGCAAGGAAATGTGGGTTAATTATTCAGGTCATTTTATTCCTGGTGGAAATCTTTACATACTGAGTAATGTCTAAGAGAGGACGGTTCAAATTTATTCTGGGGGGAAAAAAAGGAGCTTTGTTTAGGTAGCAAGGGAAAGATGCAGGAAGGGAGTGCAGCTGAAAAGAACCAACACAGATGTAAAAGAGATGGCCCTTAAAGACTTAGCCTTGGGCAGTTGCCCCGTGTCAGCCATCAGCAAGCTGTGCAGTGACTGTGCTCTGCTGGCTGATAAAGGGCCTTGCTTTCATCTCAAGGGTTTGTAATTAGTGTAAACTATTCCCAGATTCTGGCCTGTGATAGAGCTCTTGCTAGAGCTGCTGTGGGTTTTATCACTCTGCTTTTTATGTTTTCTTGGATATTTTAAAGGGAAAGTAAGAACAAATAAGATGCTATTTCCTGCCCTAAAGTATTTCCAGGAAATCCACTATAAATT
Source organism: Ailuropoda melanoleuca (assembly GCF_002007445.2). Lineage (NCBI taxonomy): Eukaryota > Metazoa > Chordata > Mammalia > Carnivora > Ursidae > Ailuropoda > Ailuropoda melanoleuca. Next base: position 117,249,313 of record NC_048218.1, on the reverse strand, counting down.
TTGTATGTTAGGAAATAATGCCTGCTTCAAAAGGGCTTGGGCCTGTGTATTCAGCACACAGCATGACAGAGCACACAGACTGGAACTGAGTCCTAATCCAAGGAAGACCTCTCAAGTCTCAGCATCCTAACTGGGTTTACACACAGGAGATTGTGGAAAAGGCAAATCACTAATGTTATCGATGTCTATGTCTTAACTGCCAAACATCTGAGCTAAAAGGTCAAAATTTGCAATCTCTATTAAAAAGACAGAAGGACATCACCCTGAGATGGAGAAGAAAGTGTTAATTCAACAAAGTATTACAGGGTAACTGTTTTGTGACACTGCCAGATGCTAGAGTTACATAAATAAAAGAAACATAATTATTCTTCACAAAGGATTTAGATACTGCAGAGGGAGACACTTAAAAGGACTATTATAATATAATATGCATTATTACAATACAGCTTAGTGAGTGCAATGATAAGGTGTGCAAGGCACATTTACATAACATAGATTGTTTTCGCATACGGGAAGTATGTGTAGAGTTCACTGTAGAGTCGTCTAGTAGTCAAGTAATTAGACATGAAAGGAGAAAATTAATTATTTAGTTACTATAATTATATAAATCCAAAAGGAAAAGAATAGGAGGAGGGGCTTTAAGAAAATTATGTAAAAAAAAAAGCATCATTGGAATATGGAGGGGAACCACACACAGTCTGTAGAATTGGGGAGAATGTCCTGAGGGAAGTGGTATATTTTTTATTTAATTTATTTTAGAGAGAGAAAGAGACAGAGACAGAGAGTATGTGAGTGGCACAGGGAGAGGGAGAGGGGAAGCAGACTCCCTGTGGAGTGGGAAGCCCTGCGTGGGACTGGATCCCAGGACCCTGAGATCATGACCTGAGCCGAAACCTAACGTTGGATGCCGAGTCAACCGAGCCACCCAGGTGCCCCGGGAAGTGATATTTTTGTTGAGTCTTAAAGTAGGGCAAAGAAGTGAGGGGCAATAGTCAGAGGGACAAGATAAAAAAGTGTAATGTGGTTAGAAGTGGCAAGGCAACTTGGGGACCACAGACAGTTCTGTTTTATTGGATCACAAAATGCAGGGCAGAGGAGGCTGTGACAGGCTGGAGAGGGGCAGCCTCGAGAGCCCTGGATGCTCCTGTGATGTTTGGACTTTCTTCTGAAGGCATAAGATGTTCTAAGTCTGTAAAATTTTCATTTTAATGTGAATGCTCAGACACCAACGTGAAGGGCAGACTTAAAAGGGACTAGGCTTAAGACCTAGAGTTATTTGGAAGCTATCGAATTGTCTAGGTAACATTTAATAATGGTCTGGATCAGCACAGTGGGAGTAGATTTGGAAATAAGGAGCAGATTGAAGAAACATTAGTAATGTAAACTTGCAGGACTTATAGTGACCTGATGTGGCTACAAAAGGAGATGGCAAAGGTAGAGCTTCTTGATTTTCAGCTCTGATAATTGGTGGTAGGTAGGTAGCTTCATAGAATACAGAAGTGGCATGGGTTAAAGAGCTAGGAGATGACTTCATTTTTGACACCAAATAAACATACAGTGATGATGTCCAGGACACAATTAGGTATTTATCTCTGAAGCTTGGGGAGAGGTGGAATAGAGATGAAGATTTGAGAGTCTTCATAAATAGGTGGTATTGAATCCAAGACGTGTTCATGACATCAATTACACTTGCAGAAGTAAGCAGAGATCCAAGAACTTATGGTCTGAGACACAATAAGAACCCATCCTGAAACCAGATGAACAAGGGTAGAGAAAGTCCAGAAGAGAGACTAAACCACCAGATGAGGAGTTGACTGTGAAATAAGGTCCTAGATAATGTGGGAAGGGAAATAGCTAAGGGAACAGGCTTTACTGATCTTAAATATGAAAATCTGCCTACATATAGATCCACTTAAAGTTAGGGGCAGGTATGCCGGATGGTGTCAATTTCCTTTAAGAAGTAGGATGCAAGGTAACCTGCTAAAAATGATGAGGGGTGTTGAGCGGAATGCTTGAGAAGAATGAAAAAAAAATTCTGCCCAAAGACAATTAGAAGAATTAAGTAAAATATGAGGCCAAGTGGATTTTGAGAATGTGGATTTTTAGTGATACTGTTCTACAATGCTATGTATTTTTTCCCACATCAGTGTTCAGCTACTTAAATTGGGAATAGAAATAGATTTGAGAATGGATACATACTTAGATTCTACTGGGCAGGTGTCAAAGAAAGACAAGAGTTACAGGAAACCAAGAGTGCTGTTGGGTCCAGTGTGAAAAAGAAGATAGAGAGGCCAGGCCAGGCCTAATAGACTCTTGGAAAATAGAGATTTAAGGCGCAAGACATATCTGTGAAGATGAAGCTCTGGAAATTGAAAAGATAAAATCTGGTATTTTAGAAGTTGAGTAGTTCTGGGTGATAAGTTCAAGTATGTGGCCATGACAGTAAAGAAAAAAGGAGATAATGGCTGTTGGAATTGAGGATTGTTTAAGAGAATATGCTTATTTTCTTCACCCTTTTCCTCACTTGAGAAGGGAGAGGACTTTTGCTTTATTCCCCAGTAGGGAATAGGACTAAGATGAACATTTTGGTTGCTTTCTTCTTTTCCTTACTTGCTCTTTCTTTGGGAGGAGGAAGGTCTTATTTATCTCTGAGATCAATGGAAGCCAAGTTCATTGGTCCATATTTCCAATGATAGCCTTGTTGCCTTGAAATGTGGGCATTACCAGCCCATATTCTCTGCCTCTTGCTCTCTCATGGTACTTGCACTCTGGCATTGCACATGAGAGGGCCTGTGTTTGGGTGACTAGGTCAGGATCATGCTTTTCCAAGGTCTTCAACTGTGTTAGAAATTAGAAGCCAAAATATAACCTTAGTCCCCAGCTGTGCCCTCTCATCCAACCTATTAGTAATGGAGCCAAGATATTTTGGATCCCTATTATTTAGAAACCACTGCAGAGAAGGGAAGAATGCTTTGTCTTCCTGGAATGTCAATAAGGAGGTCAAGGCACTCTGAGGCTAGGATTCAGATAGTGACCCATCTGAGTAGTGGTAGATCCTGACACCCAGAATGATGGAAGAAAAAAAGACTTTGAGCCAGATACCAAATTTTCTATAAATGCAGAAAAATGACTAGGAATTTGATAAATGGTAAAAAATGAGAAGCAAAGAAGTTGCTTATGATGGTCAAGATACTCAAAGGAGCATAAATGTCCATGAGAATGGGCAATAAGTGACCTAAGGTGACACTAGAGATAACAGAGAATGTTGACCTCATCCATTAGCTCTGAGTATAGGAGAATGAGTGGCCTCTAGCGAAAATGGCTGCTAGGGACTCGTCATCTTTGGGAAAGAGGCAGGTTTTCATTAAGGCCAGAGTGTCTCAGTTCCACAAAGAGTTTCATGATGCAGAGGAGTTTGTTTACCGAAATTGTGGTTCCAGAAGGAACACTGAAAATTTCTAATTGCCTGTTTAACAAACTTTCTCTCTCTCCAACTTTATATTCTTGAGAGTATAAGGCATGGATTTTTTTTTGTACTCCACTGCTGAAAAGAGTGCAGACACATAGTAGGCACTGAATGAGTATCTGCAGGATGGACGAATGAATCTATGAACAAAAAGCAGTGAGTGAGTACAGGAGAGAAGAGAGGAGTATAGGCTTACATTAACAAGGAGATCAGAAGTGTGAAGTGTGGTAGGGACTAATTGGAATCAATATTTTAAACAGAACTGATTTAGAACTCCTTTGGTGTAAGGGGGAGGTCCATGGAAGGAGACTTTCTCTACAGGTGTTGAGGCACAAGCAGGAGCTCTTGGAGGCTGAAGGTACCCAGCTTCCCTTGAAAGCAGGAAGAATCCCACTCCAGCTTCAGCTGTTCAAGAGTCATGGTGGAAAAGGGTTAGCCAGTATAAATAAGGGCCTGGAACAAACATGAACCACAGACCACCTCCCAAAGGGAGGCTGAGAATCTACAAACACAACGTAAGGCATCACATCAAAAGGAAGATAGGCTGAAAAAGGAATTTTAAGTAAAGAAAGTAAAATTGGAATCAGTGGTTTGAGGACCCAGGAGAGTTTCTCTTGACCAGCACCCCTTTTACAGAGGTCTATGGCCATCTATGGCTATGCCATGGATAAGGAGAGAGTTACTGGGCAAGTTCAGACACAGGTCAAGTAGAACTGGGACTGTTGGTCCTCAGACCATTCTTTTTCAGTAGACTGGGTTCTAGGTCTGGCCTGACATTATTAGAGTGAACAACCTCCAGAATACAATAGCCTACTCCCTGATCATTGACACTGCAGTAAAAATGTATTGCAGGAAAGGAGGAAGGCTTCTAGAGTTAGACAAGCCCTCTGAAACTTGTGATTCTCATTGCCTTAAAGAGCCCCCAGAAGTTGTTTTCCAGCTTCAAGCATGAGCAGGCATTGTGTCAATTACCTAGGAAGAGTCAAATGGCATGTCTGAACCCAAGGCCGGTCGGCATGATGCCTGTGCTGCTCCTTTTCCAGGAGGAAAATACAAGGGAAGTCACAGTAGTTTGACTGTGATTGGTGGTACGAGAGCTTCGGGCTTCTGTTTGAATGTGACAGCTGCAGCAAGAGGTGGCAGGGAATGAACTGTTCTGGGTAGGGGAGTCAGAGCATTGCATTTAAACTAGGATGTGGCAAGATAAATGGAGAAATGGCAACACAGATACCTTTTAGGTGTCCAAGTGATAAACTCCACTGGATTTAGGGCAGAGGGACAGTAAGTGACCATGACCCAGGAAAAAATGAGGGTACTGATTAGGAAACAGGTGTCCAGGGGCAAAAGCTCTTGTCAGTAAATAGTTCAGAAAAGACCAAAGAAGTGGATAAGAAGTAGGTAAAGTGATTTAGCCAAGTGCTCACCTTGGTAAGGAATTCCACCACTATCAGAAAAGGGTCATGGTCATACAAGGTGAACAGACAGAGGATCAAATTAGAGTAGTTATTTCACAGGGAAATTATCAAAAATGGCAAAATCCAGGGCAGAAGCTGGTTCTTTGAAATTAGTCAAGGGGTTCTAAATAAAAAATTTCCATTAGACTAATGGGAAACAATGTATGGAAACAAAACAAGCACTAATTAAGTGTAACATCTACCTTCTATCTTCAGTCGCTTAAACTATTTGGTTGACAGTGTTTATGTATTAGGTGGAACCAGGCAGAGGCACAATATGGTGTATTAAGGATTAGAATCAAGAGGTTCTTGCCTCCATGTTGGTATTCTTTTTAATACTGAGTTTATTGGAAATATTGGGCTGAGTTTATTGGAAGCATTTCCTTCTGTCATATTTGACTTGAATCTCTCCAACTTACGCATTTTTTAAATATTTGATTCATAGTTTAAAAAGTTGCTAATACTTATTTCACTACTTTTATCTATGATTGTTTTTCTTTTATGTGGGTTATCTCCCAAACATTAAGTTGCCTGATACATAAAAACGATTCCATTCTATCTTACCCACCAAAAATGTTCTGAAGAAGTGATGAACTGTTCAACCTGACAGAACATAATTTATCCTATATTATCACAATTCAAGCCATTTCATGTTGTATGAGCTACGATTACACAACATATAACAGTCTACTTGGCTTAACTCCTCTATGAAAGAAATTTAAAAAATTTTCTTTGAGGTCAGCAATTCCTCTTGCTTTTCATTCTTAAATCAAAATCTGAGGAAAGTTCAGAACAGCAGTCATGAGGGAAGGGAGTAAAGCAAGTTCAGAGTTCAAAGAGTGAGTGAGAAAATATTCTGGTTTCTAGAGATTTCAGATTCCAGACATAAATGAACAGCTTTTCAAAAGGGGGGAAAAAGAGAGAGAGAGAAACAAACCAAGAAACAAACTCTTAACTCTAGAGAACAAACTGATGGTCACCAGAGGGGAGGGGTGTGGAGGATGGGGAAACAGGTGATGGGGATTAAGGAGGGCACTTGTGACGAGCACAGGGGAATGTATGGAAGCGTTGAATCACTATACTGTATATCTGAAACTAATATTACACTGTATACTAACTGGAATTTAAATAAAACTTAAAAAAAGATAAAATAGAAGTTTTCATCAGCAAACAAACAAACAAAATGAACAGTTTTTCAGACTCCCATCCAAGGTGCTGACCTCTGTCCTTGCACGTGACAAAAGGCATGGACTTGGGAAATGCTCTCCCCTGAATATATCCCCTCAACACCTCACACTAATTCAGGACTGCACTGAAGGGTAGATATGTGTATATATATATATTTTTTTAAAGATTTATTTATTTATTTATTTATTTGAGAGAGAGAGTGCGAGAGCAGGAGGGGCAGAGGGAGAGGGAGAGGGAGAATCTCAAGCAGACTCCCTGCTGAACTGAGCACAGAACCCGACGCAGGGGCTGGATCTCATGACCCTGAGATCATGACCTGAGTCGAAATCGAGAGTCAGATGCCTGACTGACTGAGTCACCCAGTCACCCTGAATGGTAGATATTTTTAAAATTTTGAGTATCTTGCCAGTAAGTTTAAACCTGCCAGCTATTTCTACCTCAATGTGAATGAATCAGTTAGAAATAGGAGCTTGCTTTCTTCCTAACAACGGGTTGATCCATGAGCTCAGGGAGGATATGATACCAGGTGGGTAAGTAGTCTTTCTCTGTGGCACACTGAGAAGACAGACGTGACTGAGGGGGACTGAGGTCCTCCAGAAGCTGCATGAAGGCTCCCAAGGGGCAGGGAAGTGATAGGGGAAGTGGGAGGAGGGTGCAGAGGGCTGGGGGAGGGCGCTGTAGAAACTATTTTCTATAATTTGCAATGCCTCCTCCAGAACCCAGGGGGCACATGTCACAAAACGTGTAAGTTAATGCGGGAGTTTATCAGTTTTCTGTTGCTATAGTCCCATGATCTACTGTTTGTTTTTTAAGTGATTTTGGACCTAGAGAAAACAAAACTGAGTTGTCAGAAGCTAAAATGGCATTGAAGGTGTTAGTGCCCACAGGCCTCGGGAGCCTGCCTGGCTTGTGAATGTTCTCCAACTCTCTCCCATGAGCCCCTGACTTCGCATGGGATAAGGAACTCTGCACATCAGCCTTTATCCTACTGGCAGTAGGACCCTGGGCAAAAATGTAAAATATTAGTACTTACTTCCCTTGCCACTTGGGCACCTTAGGCAGCTTTTGGCCTAGTACTTCTTGTGTCTGGACTCAGATTTCAGGGTTGGAATGAACCTGGACCAGGTGCAAAGAAACATGTCCTGCCTTGCTGCCAGGACATCGATCCAGGGTTGGCTGTTTTTTCTGGTAGCAGGCTTTGGATTGGCTAGTCCCTGAAGAACGGTGCTTGCCCGGGTCACCCTGGCAAGGACACACAGACCTAGATGAGCAAAATTACCTACATCCTCTCCTGGTAAATAGTTCATTCAATCATTCATTCATGTTGAAAAGATTAACTGAACACCAGTGTTGTGTCAAGCACCATGCCAGGCCTGGGCAACCAGAAGGTACACGGACAAGGGTCCTGCCTTGGAAGGTATCAGTCTTTTAGGAGGCGACTAATCCATATCTTCATTTGAGATGCAGCCTGATAATTCTGGAAGGGCCGCTGGTATCTTTCCTGATGTTGCAGCACACATGCTTGGGGTGGGGGGCTGTCCAGCGCAGACTGATGCAAGGACGTTAGTGGGGGGGGGGGTCTGCATAGTCCAACACTATCTTAAACACCACTTCCTTGGTGCTCAAGATACCAGGTAGAAATGGTAAGACTCTGCTGCTGTTGGGGAGGAGGGTTACCATTGCAGCTTATATATAAAAATATAATCATTGGTGAAAAATAAAGGTTTTGGAATGCCGCTCCAGCTTGCGTAATTCTGCAAAACAAAAACTTTCTGAAACAGTGTTCTGGCAAGTTTCCTTAATAACACAAACTTGTTTATGAAGAGTATTTGAGATATGCCTAAAGCCTTGAGAGAATAAATGTAATTATTTGCAAGTCTACTAAAATTATTTGGTATGATGCTATTGGCCAAATAAATATCCTAATATTACAGCACTGCTTCCGTGGGAAAATTTAATTGAAATGTAGGACTTTTCCAGACATGTAAATGTAAGGTGTCACACTCAGACTCAATGTAGCCTCACAGAGACAGACCCCTGCAAGGGACATGGCTTCCTTGAGTCTGCCCTCTCTGGATACTGGGAGCACCTCACTCAGATGCCACTGACTCTGTGCCCAGCTCAGGTCTGTTACGTGGCAGGGTGATAATCTGGTGTTCCTTGAAGTGAGATTTGTCTTTGTCCAGTGCTTTTCTAGGGGAGAAGGCCCAGTGCTACTTGGGAAAGAATGGGGAAGGGTGGAATCCCTTCCCCTGAAACCCCCACGCCCCCAACTGGGGGGACCAGGCCTGCCTCCCCAGAGGCAGTAACCTGTTGTTACTTGAGATTGTCACTCTTTGAGATTCCACTCCAACGGCCTATCAAAGTATTTCTTCCAAGTATGTAAGAACTACTCTAAAAGGCTTCTGATAAGCACACTAAACAGGCATTTTGCCAGCTTTCCAATGAGTATTATTTCTCACTAATGGTTTAGTGACCCAAAGGGATGGCGCTAAAAACTAGTTAATCCAATACTGATACAAAAAGTAACTTTCCGTTTGGAGACAGGGCTGAAAACAGACCCTCTGCTTTCTCAGTGCCTTGGTGAGCTTTATGTAACGCTAGTAGATAACTTCCTGTCTCTAGCAAAGAGCCACAGAAGTAGCCCTGGGCAGCATTCTCTAACTATGTCACACGCAGATTATGTAAGCATTGACCCAAACAGCAAATTTTCCTGTTGAATTTAACAGTTTTCAATATTTTGTTATTTCAAAAACATGAAGCCTTGTGTATAGCAGAATCTCTAAAAACATTTGCAGGTTGATTAACAAAACTCACTTATATTTTAAAAAGAAACATCCAAAAATTAGGTTTGCTACAGCTTTAAGGACATAAATCAGTGTTTCCATGACTGTGGAAAATTATAATAAAAGTATTAGAAAATACACTATAACATTGTAAAGGGCAAGGAAATACACTTTACGGTAAAAATCTCAGACCTATCAATACAAGGTAAAGTTGGCTTGGTTAAACAGATCTAAAGAAGAAAAGGTATGCAGGCCAGGGTCAGTCACACCCTGACTCGTGTGCACTGCTGTTGGGGAACACGATCTGCCCACATGACGGGGTGTTGACAAAATTATTATTGTGGTTACTCTAGTCTTTACCCATAAAACACACATGAAAGTCCACAGACAAATGGACAAATACATTTCTCAGAGAAGTCCTAGTTAGTATTCCTCAATGTTTAGAGAGAACTGAGGAAGAACAGGTGGCTTCAAATACAACAGAAAATGTTTCATTTAAGAAAAATATGAGTGTGGCCCTCCTGGTTTACAAAATCTGTAAGAAGAAAATGCACATCCATCTGTCATGATTTGGAGAGAAGGGAAGTCGGCCTGAGGAGGAAAAGAGGCCAAAGGAGTTAATCTCTTCAGGTTTCTTTGGTATTATATGCTCTTAAGTGTATTTTAATTGGATTTTCATTAACGTAGCTGTCAGTGGTAACAAACACCTTCCCAAGCTGCAAACAAGCACTCACATAGTAGGTATCTTAATCTGCAAAGCACCAGCTCTGGTTCCTTGAAAGGAGGGGCATTGTACCAACAGGTGCCCAACAGGTGGCCCATAAACACAAACTTCGTTGCTTAACACAGGGTCTTTTCAAAGATCTTGAAATCCGGAAACATTCACAAAATGTAGCGCCTTTGTATGTGCACACTTTCAGGGGAGAAGATCAGTCCCCAGGATGACTCTAAAGCCAGTGGCTCAAGGAATATTGTTGCAGTGTTCTACGTGTTTGATGCCCCCCCCCAAACACCACAGTCTCTTTAATCTAGGTCTTTGCTGAGGTTGGAAGGGTCTCCTAGAACCCGCCAGTGTGACTTTTCCCAGGAAATGTACCCCAGCACCACCAGACAAACGAGGAGCTCCCTCCCCTCTACTCCCAGAGCACTTCTTTTCCCTGCGGTGTCATGGCATTTACACATGTTGTGGTGGGATCCCTGTGTACTGGGATCCAGGATGAGTTCTCAAGCTCCCCGGCAGGCCCAGTCTCCTGCTCCTCCCTGTGTCCCAGCACTCGGCACCATTTCTGGAGCTGTGGCCAAATGATACTTATAAAACTGAATTGATCCAACACCTCTCCTCTTCCATCACTTCTTCCATACACAAAGCACCTCGATGTCTGATTTGACTTGTCACATTTAGCACAAACTCTAGAATTCCCTGTCTCTTCCAGTTCCTTACACAGGAACTTCCCAGCCTCCCTAATCTACCACTTAGAGTAATTTCAAGAAAATACAGGAATGGTGCTGGATTAAAAGAGCCAATAATCCCGTTTTAACACAAAGGCCAGCGTTGTCTTTACAGTCTGCTCCTCTCTCTTGATTATTTTGGCGGCAGACTGAACAAATAAAGGATTTTGGAATATGGAATGATGTAATAATGTTTTAACATAAAACCAGAGAGTAACACTGCAATGCATTCATGTTAACGGGATGTAAGTCAGAAGACGGTGGCTGCCAATGTTTTATATTTTATTAGTATGTAGAATCTAATTAAACCAATCACATTATACCTATGGCTTCTTATTTCTATGTATTTTACTCTGCCAGAGGGTGTCAAGTGTGGAGTCTGATCTAAAATGGGGGCTTGCAATGACGTTTACTTTCCTGACCTGCACAGCCAAATTAAAGTTTATATAGTTCTCCCTTGAAGCCAAAAGAAATATAACTTTGAGTCAAAATTGCCTTTATGACTCTCATATGAGGAGCCCAGGCAGAGTTCATAAAGTTGAGGTGTGTCCCAGGGGCACTGCTCTTAAATATGGAAAACTATTTTCTTATCCGGAGCCCAGCTTCGTTCACAATGAGATTATACTAGGCATTAGAAAATGAAGAGTGGGCACTGGCATCTTCAAATTAGACCGTTCATCCACAGGACTATAGGGTCTTGTGTGAGTGTGTGTGTGTGTGCTTGTATGTCTGTTTCTATAAACATAGCAGAGAAACAGAGAGAGGACAATACACTAACATGAGTTTAAGAACATCATTTAAGGGGGTGCCTGGGTAGTGCAGTCGTTAAGTGTCTGCCTTTGGCTCAGGGCGTGATCCTGGCGTTCCGGGATCGAGTCCCACATCGGGCTCTTCCGCTGGGAGCCTGCTTCTTCCTCTCCCACTCCCCTGCTGTGTTCCCTCTCTCACTGGCTGTCTTTCTGTCACATAAATAAATAAAATCTTTTAAAAAAAAAAGAACATCATTTAAGAATAACTTGGGTCTCCAAAAATGAAGAATTATTCATAAAATTGGCATAAAATTAAGGCCCTGACCAACTTAGTATCAAAAAAGAACCGACAATCTTTGTCAGGAGTTCTAACCACTGGGCCCTGGGCCAAGAGTCAACTTGGCACCAAAGTCAACTAAAGAAGTGACTCACTTGGCCGTGAGAGCACTGCTGTGTGAGACAGACTGTGCATGATGGGCACCTCTGGCCTCCAAAGGAAAAGTGCCTGGGTTCTCTTATCACTTAGTAACCAGCACTGGGGGCCACCCAAGGATGGTGCTTCAGATGAAAGTTTGAACTGAGCGCACAGACAATGCATCAAACACCAAAACACATAAGCACCAGAGAAAAGCAATGTCTGACTTTTCACAGGTAAGATCGCAACGCACGTGATAGTGGGTGTTCTTGTTTAAGGGTTTTAAAATATCAACTTAAAAAAAATCAACTTCAATCGCTTTCAAGGGTATCTTGTAACATTTGGGATATAGAATATACAGATTATTGGACTCAATTTTAAGATGGTTTCAGAAAGTTTCTACTCAGATTTCTTGATTGACTAGTTTTAAAATAAAGTTCATTTGGGGGATATTTAAGGATTTATCAGGGATGGGATATTTTGAGACTAGATTGTCAGATAGCCACTCTCCTGATCCTTGATGTGAAGAGTTAGGGAAATGTCTACAGTAAAATGGGTGGGAATACTCACCACCCTCTCAAACCTGGAACCCAATGCTACTTTTACCCATTGCTCCTAGGTCTATTTCTCTTGGACTTACAGAACAGGATTACCCCCTCTTCCCCATGACTGCCTATGGCATTATTGGAGATGCTTGTCGGAGTATCAGAGTTCTCTCTTCTTCAGTCAAAACATCCTCAGTACCTTCAGTATTTCCTCAAAGGATTTTGAATCCTTCAATTGTCTTCACTGCTTTTTCCCTGAACCACCTTAGTTTATCAAGAAGTACGCGCTGCCAATCTGAAAAGACTCCATACTATACGATTCCAACTACACACTGTTCTAGAAAAGATGTTCTAGAGAAACAGTAAAAAGATCAGCAGTTGGGAGCTGCGGAGAGAGGGTGGAATCGGAGAAGCACAGGGAGTTTTTAGGGCAGTGAAACTATTCTGTATGATACTATGATGGTGGATACATGACAGCATGCGTTGTCAAAACCCATAGAACTGTACAGCACAGAGAGTGAGCCCTGATGTAAACTATGGGTGTCAGTTAATAATAACATATCAACACTAATTCATTGATTCTAACAAATGTACCATACCAATGCTAGATGTTAACAAAAACAAAATAGGAAAAACAACAGCAACCATCAAACAAAACCTGAAGTACTTTTCACAATCCCCTCTATCATGTCATTTCATATCACAATCCTGTTTTTCTATTACCTTTTGGACCCAAAGGCAGGCTTTTTATTTAGTCCCTATTAAGTTGCACTGCTTATGAGTCAGACAGCTGCTGACCTCAGTTCTATCACCCAGCATATGCCCTATTCTCTTGTAAGTACATGAATACATACCATCCAGAAATCTGGTGCCCAGGTTCTTTATCACCTAAATGGCATAAATAAAGCGAATGAAACAATTTATTCAACGGCTGTTTGTTGAGTGGTATGACACAGGCATTGCTCTGGGTTCCAGTGAATGAAATGGATGATAGCCTCTGTCTCAGGGGAACTTATATTCCAGTGCAGGGAGATAGACAATAAGCAATGATATCATAAATGAGTTATAAAATAGGTTGGAAGACACCAAGCACTACGGGGGAAAAACAAAATCGGGTGGGGAATCAATTATTCAAATGCCCTGAACCCAAGCCTGGAAGGAATATGGTGGATTTCAGGCAGTGTAGAAAGGCTGTCTGTGATGGCCATGCACAGAGACAGGAGTGTGAGAGATGGGGCTGCTGGGACAGTGAGGGGCCAGGTCGTGCTGGGCTGAGTAGACTGAGGAAGGATTTTGAATTTTATGCCATCCTTCCCCGGGCCAAGCAGAAAGCCATTCCACTGTTTTAAACAACAGATAAAATGAGCCTTTTGAAGAGAACTCACAGGAGAAAGGTATGAGGCGACCTGCTGAGTGCAGAGGACCATGACGGTGGCAGCAGGGCACTGGGAGGAAAAACCAACTTCCTGCCTTCTGAGTCCTAATGATTAGGTCGGTCGTGGAGATCACAGGAGGAGCAGTCTGGGGCAAGCTTATTGAGTTTGAGGGGCCTGTATGACGTTCACAGTCTGGTAGGTGGTTTAGGTAGGTAGGTGGTTTCATGGATTTGGAGATCAGACATGAGGAAGGGCAGCAGCACACATTCATTCCACAAGATATGAATTTCCACAGCTAGAGCAATATTTTAGTGGGTTTTTCCTACACGTGAGAGCAGTTAAAGAACAGGCTTCCATGACACGCAGATCTGAGTTGGGATCCTGCTTCCGCCACTAGTAAAAAAATTTCCTTGCGTTTACTCAACTTCTCTGAACTTTAGCTCCCTCTTCTGCAAGTTGGCGTCATTACTCCTGTGAAGGAGTTTTGTCAAGCTTGAAAAAGAAACTAAAAACTCTAGCCGATTTGTTGTTTTGGAGATAAGAATCCTCCAGTCTCTCTTTGTCCTATTCTTTCTCCCTCCCACTCTCTATTTTTCCTTCTGTAGTTTCCTATGTTAACTGATACCACTTTCAGAAAGGAAATTTGTTCCTCCATGCCAGTGTACCCATGCAGTCTCCTAGTCGATGACTGACATGCCTCTAATAATTGGATCTAGAATTTTTAACATTGACTAAAAGAAAGTTGTAGATTTAAGAATGCATCATATTTTCTTTTGTCAAAGCTTCACCTATATCTGCCAACTCCCATCTTCTGTCACCTACACAAATCCTAAATACTCAATAACAGCAATTTGTCTTATGTCCATCAGCAATCACTTGATTTCAACCTAGGCAGCTGAGGAGGACAAGCTGAGGACAGATGCGCTCCTTTAGATTTGGGGATTGGCAACACAGCTTTGCTGCAAAGACAAGAAAGTGAGAAAAGTGAAATGTTGATGGTACTATTACAATGAACATTTTGCACAGCCAAGCTGATTGAGAAACTAGGATAATACTCCCAATGATACAAAGACCAGTGTTACTCGGAATAAAATAGAGGGTAAAGAGAAAGAATGCCAGGCTCAATGGGATTTGCATTTAGAGGTGGGATAATCACAGTGCTGGCTTGGCTCAGGGAGTGAAGACATTGCTGGACAATGAGTGGGAAACAACAAAAACTTAATGACATTGGGCTAAAATTAGACAGCGTTTGAGCAATATATATATAGCCATATTCAAATAATCTCCAAATACATTGAAGAACTAAATATTAGGGAAAACATAGATGAGTTAGTAGGAAGGCCAAATTTATTAGAACTTGAAGTGATGATAACATTCTAAGAATTGAAGCAATAGAAGATAGAAAAAAAAATTCTCATAAGCAACTAATGAATCATTGAACATGATATCAAAAACTAATGATGTATTGTATGTTGGCTAATTGAATTTAAATAAAGATTTAGATTCAATTAAATAAAAATGTAAAATCTTTGTAGGCAAAAGTAAGGTTAAAATAAAAATGCGATAGAAGATTTGAAACATAGACAAGTAGAATGCATATATAAAGCAAGTAGTATAAGTTGGTACCTAATGGAAAGTTAAGTGGCTATGAAAATATTCATATAATTTGGACCAGTATTCTAGTGTCTAGAAATTTATCTTTAGGAAATAGTAGAAAGGGGGGAAAAGCTAGGTCCATGTAAGTACTAATTGCAAGACTATAACTATAAATAATAAAAACAAACCAAATACCTAACAACAAGTAAATGGTGAAGGAAATTAAGAGATAGTAGCTTAATGACATATTTAACCATTAAAATGGTAATTTGAAATACAATGTAATACCATGAAAAGTATTTGAGATAATTTTTGAAGGCTCTGGTTACATTCTGGACAAACACCAAAGTAGTATGCTGAAAAGTTAACACATTTCTTTTATTGAGCTAAAATTATGGGTGATTTTCCTTTTTAAGTTTTGTTTAAGAGTTTAAACTATTGTATGGTAATTCAAACAGAAGACACATACAAGAAAGGGAGGGTGAGGAAGGATCCAGGTGTTGCTGAAACCAGAATGGTAAGTCGCCCAAGCTACAGGCACAGGCTGCAAAAGTTCTAGGTTGGTCTGAGGCCCCAAGACCATTTGCTTATCACCTTAATTCCCTAACCATCACTAGAGTTAATTTGGCTTACTCACAGGAAGTCAATTTGCTTAGATGACTGACTTAATTACACCAGATGTGCCTCCTCCCTTATGCATTGCCCCTCCTAGTAACTACACGCCACCAACATTTCCGAGGCAATAATGATTTAGGACAGTCAACTCGAAGCTTCTTAAATGCATAAAAACTGACACTTTTAAAGTTTTGGCTTTTTAAAAGCTTCCTGAATCTTCTCAAAGCAAGATGGACCCATAAAAACCAACACTATCTGTGTGTCCCTTTCCGTGAGACCAGACGGAGCAAGATTTCTGTGCACATGTGTGTCTTCACTTTAATGTCATTCCTCCACCACACAATTTGTGTCTTTTTTTTAATGACAAATCACCAAAAACAGGAGAAATGAGGAGAAAGTAGACCTGAGAGGAAGGAGGAACTATGAGAGGCTATTGTTCTATAAAATAAAGCACTGGAATGAGAAGAGGAAGTGGGGGGATTGAGGCGGCTTCAGGGGCTGCTGGAGTTTGTCACAGGAGAGCAGCTCTAGGGCACAAAGAAATTGGGGATTGGAGGAAGGGACTTTAGAGAAGTATTGGTCTGAGTTTGAACCGATCATTTAATGTCCTTTGCAAGATGCATGACTGGAATGCCTTTCTAATTAGTTTGGGGGTGAACTGTGTCTTGTGTGCAAACTGTTAAGATGAGAAAAGGAGCCACACAGGGCCTAAGAATTTGTAAGCCTCTCCCTCCTCTGCCAGTGGAAATACCGGGACATTCTGATGCCCTCCAGAGAAGGAGGCCCGGGGCTGTTGAGTGCTTTTCATCTGAGAGGATGAAGTTCCTAAAGAGAAGTCCCTGTTGAATGGCTAAGGGAATTTGATTTGAAAGTTCTCTCTGTTGGGTGTTTGTGCCTACGAAGGAAAGTGAAAGCAGAATCATCACTATCAGAGCTAAACGATAAAAGAGGCAAATCAGAACAGTATTTCCATATAAAGACAGGCCACATAGAAATTCCTCTCTGTGCCGGATTTCGAGCTGTACTACAAAGCTGTGATCACAAAGACAGCATGGTACTGGCACAAAAACAGACAA
>NC_048218.1:117220654-117232498 GCF_002007445.2 Ailuropoda melanoleuca | reverse complement strand
AATCTGGGGATGTACTGTATGGTGATTAACACAATATAATAAAATAAAATTAAAAAAAAAAAAGAAATTCCTCTCTGGAGTAAAACAATGAAAGGTAGGTCTGTACTTGTGCCACATTTTCACTATTAGTTCTCTTAAAGGCTAATGTGTAAAATACTTATCAACTGCCTGGGGTATAGATATCAATCAATAAAACTAAACAGACGTTACTTTCTTTTGCTGGAAGGAAGAAAAAAGTGGCTGGATTGACAGGGCATTTTGAAGAGGGTGAGCTTGGAGAAGTGACCATTCATCAACCAGTTGGAACTATTTCAATATTTTAAACAAAAAGTATGGCCATATTGGTACTTACTAATTATCGGCCTTGGTCCTTCCTCTTCTCTCTTCCCCTTGGTAGCTTCTGCCTTTTTTTGTTTTTCGTTTTGCCTCTCTCGCTGGGTGTGATTCCCTCTCACTCTGTTCATAAGTTACTCCACTTGCTTCATACCCTGAGTGAAAGTATGTGTGTGACCGGGATCCTACAGGTAATAACAGATCCTCTTATGAGATGAGAATGAGGCCAAGTGGCATCCTTGTGATAGCGCATTGTCCCGGAAGCCAAGGTGGGTCATGGGGTAGGACGCAGAGCGTACCCATGGTGACAGAGTAGTGTTAATGTGCAGAAGCGTTTCTACCTCAGGTGAACGAGTGCTGGTCATCCGTCTGAACACCCTTATAACCACTGCCTGCCCGGGTGGCCGACAGTGGGTCTCCAATCCCAGCCCACCGGTACTGACAAAGGAAGCCTCGCACTTACATTTCTCAGCATGGTGTATGCTCGGCAGGCAGCGAGGTGTCAAGGAAAACCTCTCTCCGATTTCACACCTGGTGTGGAGTGGTTGGTAACGATCCAGAGCAGAAGGTCTGGGCTGGTGTATTCGCTCTCCCACTTACTGCCTGAGCACCTCTTGGTGACTTCATCACTTTAAATCAACAATCTAAAAATGATGACATAAACTGCTGTTAATTTACAGGCCTGTTGTGGAAAATAAAGGAGTTAGTATTTGCTAAGAACTCAGCATGGTGCCTGGAGCATAGTGAGGACTCAATTTTTAAAAGTACTGTTATTGTCAGTTTCCTTCTTTTCCTCTACACAGTTGAGACAAACTTGACTCCCTAACTCCAGTCCTGTTACTTATTTTTACTCATGTCTAAATTATGAAAATAGCTTAGTTTGTGCTAAGACACTACATCTCAGCTTTTCTTTTATTCATGCACTCTTTCAATAAACATAAAAAAATATTTTGCCCAGCTCTCCAAGGAGATTTTGATACACTTCTTAATAGGACTTGCCTCTATTACCCTTTTCCCTAATTCCCTATTGCTCCTCTTGACGATAATCAATGAACTATAGCATAGTTTTTTAATGACAAGATTATTATTTATCCAATTTGACCATGTCCACAAAATTCCCAAGTAGTTAAATAATCTGTTCAATGTTGGCTCTCACTCCTCCGGAGGGAAAGCATTAGGGAACGCCCCAGCAAATATGTGGGGATTTGCAGAGCTGGACCTAGAAGAGGGAATACATGCTGGAGGCTGTGATGGACTCCAAATTCAGAGGACAGAATAGTTAAAAGTCAAGAAGGAAGTCAAGTTTAATAAACCAAAGAGAGACAATGGAGTACTGAGGTGGAAAGAAGAAAAGCCTGGAACTTCAGATGCAGATTTACTCCAGAAATAAAGGCAAGAACCTAGATTCAAAAGAGAAAGAGGAGAAAAAACACAAGATCAGGTAGTATTCCCAGTGACTTGCTCTCATAGGACAGCCAGGGAATGCTCTGTAGTGGATAAAGCATCAGGGACCACCTACTGATTTAATGGTTTGAGGAGAGTTAACTCCCAGATATGCTCAAGTCCCACTGTAGACTGTGTAGCCATATGGCTCTTGGAAAGTCAAAACAAAAACCACCATTTGAAAAATACACAGTGGTAATTGTTTTAGGCAAAAGTCATCAATAAGGGCTAAAGCCAGTGGGGGAGGTGAGTATGATGAGAAACAAGATATTTGCATAGTTCAGTTTATCTCCCCAGAAGATACTTAATAGTTGTAGAGGGAAAATCATGACTTTACAGTGGAGAAACCTGGCAGACACTACCCAACCAAAAGATCAAAGTTAAAAATCACTCCCCACTGGTAAGGGGGAGTGTAGATTACCATATGTCTTCTGATGCAATGTAGTTAGAAAGCACAAAAGTGATGTTGGAGACTGAGGGAGCATGACAACTAAATGCAACTTGCAGTCTGGACTGGATCTTGAACCAGAACATTAGTCGGTGGGCGGGGGGGGGGTGCCTGGGTGCTCAGTCAGTTGGGCATCTGCCTTTTCTGCTCAGGTCATGATCCCAGCTGGGGTCCTGGGATTGAGCCCCACATCAGGCTCCCTGCTCAACGGGGAGCTTACTTTTCCCTCTGCTTGTCTCTCTACTTTTGCTTTCTCTCTCTCTCTCAAATAAATAAAAATCTTTTAAAAAAAATTAAAAAAAGAGAACATTAGTGAGACTCAGAAATTTGAATATGGTGTATAGAAGTATTAATAGTATCCTGCCTATTTAAATTCTTTATTTTGATCATTATACTAGTTATGCATGACACTGACATTTTGGGAAGCTGGGAGAAGAGTATATGGGAGCTCTGTAGTATTTTTACAACTTTTTTGAAGTTTAAAATTATTTAAAAATAAAAAGTTAAAAAATAATTTTTTTTATTTTAATGTTTTTTTTATTATATTATGTTAGTCACCATACAGTACATCCCTGGTTTCCGACGTAAAGTTCGATGATTCATTAGTTGCGTATAACACCCAGTGCACCTTTTTTAAAAAACCCAAATTTATAGTAGCACTGGAAGTAATAGTAAGCAACTGCTAAGCACACCATAATTAGTTAATGAAGGTGGTGGTAGAAACTTCCATCAAATACAGGGCCAGGGAGCAAGGCTGAGAAATCCAGTAAGAAGTGCACAGACACTTTATGCTCCAAAATCAAAGGGCTTGACTGACCTGGGGAGAAACAGGAAACAGCATTAACCCTGATGGACAGGGCTGCTAGCTCTCAGCTCAATGTCACACAGCAGATGTGACGGCTCTAGCTTCAGGAGCCTCAGCATGGAGACCACACAGAGAGCGATGCTTCAGAAACAGAGGAGGTGGGATGCAGGCGGCACGGCAGAGCTGCCACGCCAGCCCTAGGCTACTTTCACATGAAAGGAAAACACACGTCTACCGTGTTTCACCTGTTGCTACTCCGAATCTGTTTCTATCAGCTGAAGCTAGTCCCACCTCTGTTACCAGCTTGTTCTAGCTCCAAGATACAGGGTAGGACCCAATCAGCAAGCTATGCTCCCCCACTCAACAGCTTCTTTCTGAGTGGCCATGTACGTACGTACCCATCCTCTGGACTTGGCTGCACTATTCTTTTTATATGGGTTCCATACCACAAACCCCCAGAGATTGGGCCAGGCTTATGCGGATAAGTGGTGGAACCCTGCTTTCCCAGAGGTGCAATTATCACATTCAAAGAGCCACCGCATGTCCTTCAAGGTCCTTCTAACTACTACTCCATCTTCTCACGCCTTCTCTGTCACTGGACCTACTGTTGTTCATTTGTGTTCCAGACTTAGGCTTCACCTGTACTTCTCTGTGTTCCGCAGGTTCTGTGATGCCTCGGAGCCTTTACACAACAATTCCCTCTTCCAAGAACATCTTCTTTTTTTTTTTTTTAATTTTATTTTATTATATTGTGTTAATCACCATACAGTACATCCCCAGATTCCGATGTAAAGTTTGATGCTTCATTAGTTGCGTATAACACCCAGTGCACCATGAGAACATCTTCTGTTCCACTTCTTCACCTATATGACCTCTTTTATTTTTTAGGCCTGTGCTTAAATATCATATCTTCCAAAGACCCTTCACTGACCTTGGAAGACGGGGTTAGAAGCCGTTCTGGTGTGCTAACATCTGAACTTCATCTTACCCCTCCCATGGCACCCATCACATTGCATTACGGTTACTTGTTACACTGTCTGTACATAACGGTACTTACTGATCATCAGGCTGTGTCCGTCTTCCTCTCTTTTCTCTTGCCCTTGGTACAGGCAGCCTTTTGTATTCTTTCTTTGTCCTTTCTAGCAAGGTGTGATTCCCTCAAGGGTAAGGACAGTATATCCCCGGAACCTAACAGAATATCTGGAATATAGTATGGTTTCAATAAATAATGGATGACTGAATGAAAGACTTTTTTTTGAAGTAGATGTCGGTCATGACTTAGGCCAGTGGTGTAACATGGGATGGCACATGACATCTCTAACCTTCTCAAAGTGCAAATATGGCTAGCTTTCATGAGACCACCGAGACCCCCCACAGAGCCCAGCTGCAGCACTGTTTCATAGCAACGCATTCCCTCGGCAAGTGCCCTGGAAGAATTCCCACAGGAGGGGCTGGAGTGTGGACGGGCAGAACTTTCCCGTGGGCCACACTGATTTCATTAATCTCATCCTCACTACTTGGATCATCCGGTAGAACAAGTCAGTCAAGTTATTTGTACTGCTGCCTCCAATCCAGGCTGTAAGGAGAAAAAGAAGCAAGTGTTCCACATCGTAAAGAGGAACAAAGGAAAAATAATAAGGCTTTAGAAGAGGTTGATGATTTTAACACCTCCGTATCTACGCTCATTTGCTCACTACAGCAAACCCTAGTTAGTAAAGTAAGACAAAAAAAATGTCCTATGAAAGAAGCACACAAAACATTTGCATTTGAATGAGTAAAATTCCAAAACCTCAATACTGTAAAGCAGCAGCTGTGCGGCTGCGGAAAAAGAGTTTTGGACTCGGATCTGGGCTCCAGGCCTGGCTCTGCCACTCGGTAGCTGTGTGACTGTCCAACTCTGCCGTTCTCAGCTTGGGTTTCTTCTTCAGCAAACGGAACGCTGCACTGAATGATCTCGACGGCCCCAAACCAAGTTAATGTCTTTCTTGTTGTTGTGTAGCAGACACAAATGGCAGTTTCCAATCATCTTCACGCCCATCACCTCGCCCACATCTAGGTAAGTCTCCTGGTCCAGGAATGGGACCTGGAGACAAGGTTTATTCATCTGTATTTTCTCCAATGCCCCTCTTAAATAATCGATAGTGACTGGAAAATGTTTTAAAATCTGGAAGTCGCTAGGTAGAAGTGAAAAGTGAGTTTAGCCTGATTTCATTTAAAGACCATAAAAATCTACAAACCTTCTTTCCTTGCTTCCTCAGCAAAATCCTGTTTCAGAAGTTGAGGAGTCAAATGACATTTTGTATCTGATCCTGCTTTGTCTAAAGGTTACCTGCCTATAATCTCTCTCCATGCTAGATATCCTGGGGCCTTCCAGAATGCCTGCCAGCACTCTTCTCTGGCAGATACTGTGTATTTCTATATGATATTTCTATTATTATTTCCTTACCCTGTTATTTAAAGGATTTAAGCCTTACACTCCTGAGTATTAAAGATACTTAATTTGATTTGATGAGAATGTACTATGTGCAAATTTCCAAGCAGAAACTTTATATACAACATGATTTAACTGTCAAAATGCCCCTTTGAAAGATAAATGAGTTATTATCTTCACTTTACAGATAAGGAAACTGAAGCTAAAATCATGTAAGTATCTTGCCCACAGTCAAACCAAGGGTGGAGCTAAAACCTGAACCCAGGGCACTCCAACCTTGCTTTTCTACCTGTCCTTCTGAAGTCAGGTTCCTACCTTTCATTTCTGCGGTTTTTTTTTTTAAGATTTTATTTATTCATTTTAGAGAGAGAGAAGACAGCCAGCGAGAGAGGGAACACAAGCAGGGGGAGTGGGAGAGGAAGAAGCAGGCTCATAGCAGAGGAGCCCGATGTGGGGCTCGATCCCAGAATGCCGGGATCATGCCCTGAGCTGAAGGCAGACATCCAATGACTGAGCCACCCAAGCACCCCACATTTCTGTGGTTTTTATTCCCAAATTCTCACACATTCTTTATTTATAAGAAATATTTATTAGCATCATTTGAATTCTTCCTAATATACTCCCTGTAATTTCAGTATAATCAACTTAGAGCCTTATTAATAGTGAAGAGGTCACATTTCATCCAAGGGGCCCAGAGTGGCCTTGAGGTAAATCCTGGAGACCTGATGGTTCAGGATTGCGGCTTCCCAGCTGCTGTGAATGTGGGGTGACTGCTGAGCTTTAGAGAGATCACACAGGGGTTATAGTTATTCTGGTCAGAATGAAGATACAGAGGAACGAGAAGATAGGGAAGACTTCAAGGAAATATGTAACACCAGGCTCTATGACTGGAAATGGAAAGTGGGGGAAAATGAAGCCTCCTCTGTTTACAGATCGGAAGGTGGACGATGTGCATCATACCCTGAAATCAAGAAAACAAAGGGCTTGGTGGTGGGGAGAGAACAGAGTACGAGGAATCTGTAGGACAGTTAAATGGACATGTCCAGTTCTACATGTGGCAATAACGAAGGTTATCCCAAGTTTGGCTTGAAGTCTATGGTTAAGTGAAAGCTGGCGCTATGTGATTAGACAAGGCTGAAACAAAGTGTAAAGCATGCGAGGGTTGACAATGCAGCTTCACTAATGGTTAAGAGGAGATCAAAGGGAGGAAGAAATAGTAGCCCAAGAAGGAACAGGAAGAAAGTAGAAAGAAAGTGGGAGAAAATGTTGAAGACTATATTTAGGAAAAAGTAGCCAAAAATTTCAGAGTTTAAGATTGTCTTAAACTAATCATTAAAGAAAATTGCCTTAAAATTATTGCAACAGATTACTTGACTTGTAGAACTACAGAGTGAACTAATTTGTGTAATTTCTCCATTATGTGTCATTCTTCAATCCCTAAGAGGCTTGAAAAACATATCCTGCGTTGGTAGAGAAAAATGATTCCAAGTACGGGTCATTGTAGAGCCTGCTAAAAACTTTGTTTTGCCTACTTCATAGTTTTTATTGACATTACAAAAATAAATCTTATTAATTTTACAATCAATGATATTTATCCCAACAATTTATATTTATGAAATAAAATGAGAATGCTGACTTAAACCCAAGGGAAGTTTCTTATGATGAGAAATCCTCAAGAGACTAATTTGATTGAGTGCTTGGTGAGTATTTTATATTGTAGTATTAGTCATACTTCTCAGGATTTAGCTCATCATATACTTTTCCTTTATTAATTTTTTTCTTATTTTGGTAATTTAGAAACATTCCAAAAATCAATTAGAATGCAGTAAACATTACTAACATTGACCCTATAATAGTGGAAATGACCTCATTGTCACTCTCGTTGCCAAACACAATCCAGAACAGATTGTGATCTTGGTTTGAGATGAACAAAACAATATGAGAATGAAAAAAAAAGACAGTTGGAACAAGTCTCCCAGATACTCTGATACTCTTAAAAAAAAATCATGAAATTTTGGTTCCAATACCAAAGAGTGTACCACTGATATAGGAGACAGCACATGTCAGCTCGATAAAACTCTATAAATAAAGTTGTCACAGGTATACATTTAAAATCAATGGAAAAACCCCTAACTCCTAACAGCTGGAATCATTTCACCTGTAGCTTCTGTCCCTTATGCTGCAATAAATTTAGACACCCACCTACCCAGCAGTACCCTGTCTGCCACCAAGACACAAATTTCAAGTATGGCCTTTCCTTCTATATTTCAGTTTCTCTTAGTCGTTTACTTCATTGTTACTCATGCCATTTTTCTTTCATTTGTTCAACAAATATCCTGATTACCTTTCTGTGTGCCTGGTACTATTTTAGTGGCAAACAAGACAGACAACTTCCTCTATGATGGTTATATTTCAGTGAGGAGACAAAACTGATGGCTCTGGACACTTATGTCTTCCCCACTTTTGGCCGCATAGCAGAGAGCTTGGAAAGAAGATCTGAGTTAGTTTAACAGGCTAGTTACTAGTTTACCAGGCTAATTACAAGTTGCCATGTTCTAGAGTATCCACCTTTCTAAGGTTACTTCCCCAACCAGGAAACTTGTGTAGTCTCATGGATGTTTTTTGACCCTCCCCCTCTTCTCAAAATGCACACCGTAAATATACAGAAGATCCTGGGGACTGTCCTTCTTTATTGCAACCTTGGCCATGGGACATGCGGACCACCTACACCTGATATAAGCTCTAACAAGTAACAAGCATTAGAGAGATCGTATGTGTTCTCCTACTTCTCTGTTTTTCTCCAGTGAACTCTGTATCTGAACTGAATGGCATTGCAACAAATAAAGATCACTTTTTTTTTTTTTTGAAGACCATTTCTGATGGTTATAAGTGCGATGAAGGAAACAAAACAGTGCAATGGGACGGGGGAGGGGGGTCCAAGTCTGAATGAGGGCTACTTTAGTTAGGACAGCCAGGAAGTGCCTTTTTGAGGAGACAGTAATAGAATCAAAGCAGAAGTAATAAAAGGCAGGCAGACAAGCAAAGAAAGAACATTCAAGCACAGGAAATGATAAGCATAACAGATTGGATGAAGGATAAGCTCAAGATGTTTGCAAGACAGAAAGAAAGCCAGGACCACAATGACTAAAGCAATGAGTATTAGAAGTGACATCAGACAAGTTATCAGAGGGCCTGTAAGCAGATCAGATGTTTTTCTAACTACGATAAGAAGCTATAGGAGAAAGTAAAATGAAGGACTATAATATAAACTGACAAACAAATTTAAAAGTTTAACTCTTGGGTTTGGAGGAGAACGCCATACAAGGCACATGAACGGAAACAAAGAAACCGGGTAGAAGACTAGCATGACCCAGGTGAGGGGGGAGGGCACCTGAGCAAGGACTGGCTAGGCCACAGGACTTGCAGGTGAGCACTGACGGCATGGCAGAGTTAGGGAAGAATCGTAGTATTCTCCGACTCTGTGGCAGGGACTGTGGGCCTTCTCATATCTGGTGCACAGGGTCCCTCAAAATCACGTAAATGTAACCGCGGAGAAGAAAACAGGAGGCAATGAGGAATGAGCGTTAATGAAGACGAGACGGCCAATGTTGGAGACGGGCAAGTGGTTCTGGAATATTCCTGGGAAGCTGGTAATTCAGTTTGTTAGGGGCTGCACCTGAGGCTTCTTCCAGGGAGCCCAGCAAGCCAGCGGTCACTGTAAAAATGTGACATGCTATTCTTCAAACCTGGACGTACAAAGGAGACAGATAAAAGCTTGTGAGAAGCGGGCTCACGGCCTTCTCTAAGTGTTCAGGACCAGAGTCTCAAGCTGACTTGGAGGTTTGCCACTAGAATTTACCTCAGAGACTGAGAATTAATCGCAAGACTCTATGTAAACCACAGAGAGAATTGGGAAGCAAACTCACCACTTACTCAACTACGAACCAGGCACTTTACACGAATTATCTGTGCGCATCCTTAAAAATAACCCTGTGCGAAGGCAGTTTCCTTTATTATCTGGAAGAACTAAAGCTCAGAGAGGTTCGTAGACAAGCTGAAGGGATTACAGACAGTGGTCAGCTCAGCATCAGGCTGGCCCAGGGCCCCCGTCCCTGCGGCACCGAGAGGCACCGACAAGCGGGGGGGAACATGGGCACGCGCCACGGTCAGCCTCGGGGCCTGAAGTCGCCTTGGGTAAGGTCGGCGGAGGGTAGACTCTCTCTGACTGCCTCCGCACGTTCCAGTTACCCGGGTCCCTCTGTCCTCTGCTCTTCCAGCCAGTGAAATGGGATGGACCATGACCTCAGCTTCTGCCCCACATGCGTGCACGGGGTCCGCACTCAGCGCGCATGTCCAAAAACGGGGAACTCAGCAGGTGCCTTCTCGTCTCCCGAATATCCCCTCTCCCCCAGAACCTATCCGCCCGTTTTCTTTTTCCCTCCTGTGTCTTCACACAGTTGCTTTATAAATGGAGTCCAGAGATTACAGTCATCCTCAGGAGGGGTCATTGATAGGAAGTACTTTATTACTGAGAAATAATGTTTTGAACAAAACATTCTGAATCAAGTAGACGGCTTCCAGACACGTGTTCATTTTCTTTACGCCCTTTACTTTGGATAGAGTGAATGTCTATGGGTGCTCACTAATTAGTCGGTTGTCGTCTCCTTGTGTAGAAGATCTACTTGGTCGCTGCACTAAGAACGGTTCTCCCAGACCAACCTGCAAAGAATTCCCTGGCTTTTCCCACACCGCGTTCAAGAAGGGTCATAACCACGCCTCGGCACTTCCCTCTAGTGGCTGCATCTCTGAACTACAAGTCAGAGGTACCGTCAGGACGTGTGGAGCCCGCTTTGCAGAGGTCAGGCCAATTTCTTTTTTCTTTTCTTTTTTTTTTTTTAATGATTTTTTTTTTATTATACTATGTTAGTCACCATACAGTACATCCCCGGATTCCGATGTAAAGTTCGATGCTCCATTAGTTGCATATAACACCCAGTGTACCATGCAATACATGCCCTCCTTACCACGCATCACCAGTCTATCCCATTCCCCCAACCCCCTCCCCTCTGAAGTCCTCAGTTTGTTTCTCATAGTCCAGTCTCTCATGGTTCATTCCCCCTTCTGATTACCCCCCCCTTTCTTTATCCCTTTCTTCCCCTACCGATCTTCCTAGTTCTTACGTTCCATAGATGAGAGAAATCATATGAAATCATATGATAATTTCTCAAAAGGTTCACGTCGAGAGTAACAAATTGTAGTGGACATGTGTCTCCCCGATTACAGAATATCTTACTGTGAACTACTGACCACTTCGACTATTATTAACAACAGTAAAAAAACAAAATAAAGCTCTTAAAAAGCTCTTCAGGCAGTTACTGAATGTAGACAATAATCAAGTAGATAATCCATTAATACTAAGTATATTAGATAAGCCCCTGGAAGCTAAGTACCGAGGACTGGAACTTCTGCAGGACTGAACACTGGTCAGGGTAGCGCCAGCCTGCAGATACACTTTCTTGGAGTAACATCGCCACCTCGTGTCTTCCAGAGGTACTGCTGATACAAACACGCAAACCTTTGTTTAAAAAATGTTCTGTAATAAAATAAATTTGAAAAGTTGTTTCAAGGTTCAAAGAGGAGAACAGGAATTTTTTTTTAATTTTATTTTAATTCCAGTGTAGTTAATATGCAGTGTGATGCTAGTTTCAGCTGCACAATGCAGAGTGTGATGTTAGTTTCAGCTCCCCCTCACTTATTTCACCCTCACTCCACCACCCTCCCTTCCGGTAACCACTTGTTCTCTATACTTAAGTCTGTTTTCTCTCTCTCACTCTTTCCCTTTGTTCAACTATTTTGTTTCTTAAATTATCACATTAGTGAAATCATACGGGATTTGTCTTTCTCTGACTGGCTCATCTGCTTAGAATTATACCCTCTAGATCCACCCATGTTGCTGCAAATGGCAAGAATTCATTGGGTGGTTTTTTTTTTTTTGGCTGAACAATATTCCACTATGTGTGTGTGTGTATATATATATATATCTCACATCTCCATTATCCATTCATCTATTTTTTTTATTATATTATGTTAATCACCATACAGTACATCCCCGGATTCCAATGTAAAGTTTGATGCTTCATTAGTTGCGTATAACACCCAGTTGCACCATGCAATACGTGCNTACGTGCCCTCCTTACTACCCATCACCAGTCTATCCCATTCCCCCACCCCCTCCTCTCTGAAGTCTTCAGTTTGTTTCTCATAGACCATAGTCTCTCATGTTTCATTCCCACTTCTGATTACCCCCCTTTCGTCCCCTACCGATCATCCTAGTTCTTATGTTCCATAGATAAGAGAAATCATATAATTGTCTTTCTCTGCTTG
>NC_048218.1:117200602-117220554 GCF_002007445.2 Ailuropoda melanoleuca | reverse complement strand
AACTCTGTTTCTGTTGGTGCTGCTCAACCCTGCAGCATCCCGGGCTGTGTGCCCCACACCCGGCGTCCCAGACCTCACTTCCAGGGCCAGCGCGTCTCTGTCCTTTGTGTTTTCAACCCCGCCAGCCGCCAGTCGCCAGCCGCCCTGCACGGGCTCCCGGAGCTCCCGTTCTCAGTCTGCTGTCTCAAGCATGTGGTCCGCGGTCTGTCCGCTCTCCCGTGCAGGCGGCTACCGCTTCCCGGCGCCCTGACACGGTGGCTCCCTCCCCCTTCTGTTTAGCTTCCGATATCTGTGTGCGGTTTCACGGCTCCCCGCTTCGTACCACGATACTCAGCACTGGAGATGTTCATTTGTAGAGATCCAGATGTATCTTCCTGCGTCTCAGGCTGATTCCGTGGATGTTCCTGCTGGTCTGGTACCTATCCAGCTCAACTCAGGGGACCGGCTGAAAAAGGGGTCCCCTACTCCTCCGCCATCTTAACCTCCTCTATCCATTCATCTATTGATGGACACTTGGGCTGCTTCCATATCTTGGCTATTGTAGAAAATGCTGCCATAAACATAGGGGTGCCTATACCCTTTGAATTAGTTTTTTTGTTTTCTTTGGGTAAACACCCAGTAGTGAGATTACTGGGTCATATGGTAATTCTATTTTTAATTTTTTGAGGACCCTCCATACTGTTCTCCACAGTGGCTGCACCAGTTTGCATTCCCATCAATAGTGCAAGAGGGTTCCTTTTTCTCCACATCCTCTCTGACACTTGCTGTTTCTTGCAGTTTTTGTTTTAGCCATTCTGACAGGTGTGAGATGATATCTCATTATGGTTTTGATTTGCATGTCCCTGCTGAGTGATGTTGAGCATCTTTTCATGTGTCTGTTGGCCATCTGTATGTCTTCTTTGTAGAAATTTCTGTTCATGTCTTCTGCCCACTTATCAACTGGATTATTAGTTTTTAGGGTGTTGATTTGTATAAGTTCTTTATATATTTTGGATACTAGCCCTTTATCTGATATGTCATTTGCAAACATCTAGGAAAACAAGAATTTCTTTAAAAACGCCATACTGAGACATGGCTTACACTCATTAAAAGTAGACAGTTGGGTCTTAGGATAAGTAGCTGTTTAATTTTATATATATAAAAAAAACTAAAGTATTTTCTAAAATAGTCATAACATTTTGTATTCCCAGAGCAATCAATGAGAGTTCCAGCTCAGTCATATCTTTGTTAATATTTGATGCTGTCACTTTTTTAAAAATCTACTTTTATTTACACTATTCTGGTGGGTGTGTAGTAGTTCATCATAATTTTAATTATTAAGAATGGTGAGTATCTTTTCATGTGCTTATTGATCATTCATATATATTATTTTGTTAAATGTTTAATTACTTTGTTTCCCTCCCTATATAAAATTGGGTTATCTTCTAATTATTGAGTTTTAAGTTTCTTTATATATGCCCTATATGTCTTTTGCCAGATACATGTATTGTTAGTGTATTTCCCTAATCTGTGGCTTGCCTTTTTATATTCTGAATTGTTCTTTGAAGACCGAACATTTTTAATTTTGACTAAACCTTATTCATTAATATTTTATACTTATACCTGTTTAAAATTTTTGCCTATACTGAGATCACATTTTGTTTTTTAGAAGTTTTATAGTTTTGATTTTTATTGATTTTGATTTTATTGAGATTTATTTTTCCCCTCATATACTAGTTGTACTAGCACCATTCGTTAAAAGTCTATACTTTCCCCCATCGAATTACTTTGGCTTTTTTTTTTTTTTTAAATCAACTGGCCATATTTGTGTGGCCTGTTTCTGGAGTCCCTATTTTGTTCCATTTATTTATCAAAGCTGATAACAATACTACATTTTCTTGCTTGTTGTTGCTTTATATTAAGACTTGAAGTCCTTGAAATTTGTCCTTGTTTTAAATTATTTTGGCTACTCTAGGCCTTCTCATTTCCTTATAAACCTTAAGATCAGCTTGACAAATTCTATAAAACAGCTAGCTGGGATTTTGACTGGGACTGACACTGCATCTACTAATTTGGGGAGAATTAGCATCTAAATAATATTGAGTTTCCCAATCCACAAACATATTTGTCTTTATGTTTTGCTTTGTTTTTGTAGTTCTCAGTGTATAGGTTTTGCATACATTTTGTTAAATTTTTCTTAAATATTTCATGATTTTGATGGTAACATATAAATACGCTATTTTAAAATTTTCATTTTCTAATTTTTCATTGCTAATATATAGAAATACAGTGATTTTGTATATTAATTTTGAATCCTGTGGCCTTTTAAATTCACACATTAATTCCAACATAATTTTTGGAGATTCCTTAGGGATTTCTATAAACATAGTAATACCATCCACAAATAAAGTAAATTGACATTTTTGTTCCCAACACAAAAGGTGCCTTTCACTTCTGTCTTGCTTTTTTCTACTGGCCAGAATGGCAAGGACTTTCTGTTCAATGCTAAGTAAAGGTGATGGGAATGTAGCCTTGTTCCTGACCTTAGGGAAAATGAATTCCATCTTTTGCCATAAAGTATGATTATTCTACATTTTTAAAAATGTCCTTTAAGAATTCCCCTTTACTCCTGTTACAATGAAAGTTTTTTGTAATAAACGTAAGCTAAATTTTGTCAAATCCATCTTTTCTTCTTCTCCTGAAGGAGAAAAACATGTTTTCTTCCTCCTCTATTCTGCTAACATTGAATTGCATTGATTTTTTTCAATTGTTAAGCCAAACTGGCCCTCCTGAGAAAAACTCTGTTTGGTCATAATATATTATGCTTATTATACAGAGCTAGATTCAATTTTTTAATAGTTTGTTAATACATTTGGCATCCATGCCATGAAACATTGGTATGCAGTTTTCTTTTGAATATTTGTCTGGCTTTAGTTATCAGTGATATTAGCTTCAAAAATTGACCTGGTAAGGGTTCTCTCTTCCATATGAGTTTGTGCTTATTATTATTATTATTGTTATTGTGGTTGTTTAAAATATTTAGTAAAATTCATTACTGAGGACACTTGGGCCAGGAGTTTTCCTTGTAGGAAGGTTTTTAATTATGCACTCAATTTCATATATATATATATATATATATATATATATGGCTTTTCAGATTTTCCATCAATAACTTTGTCTTGCAGAGAATTTATCCATTGCTTCTAAGTTATCAAACTTAATGCCATCCTTTGACTGTCACAGGATTGACGGTGAGCTTGTACGTGTTCCAGATCTCGTGTCCGCCAGGAATTAGTCATCTCATGCTCTGGATCACTGTTGGCCCAGCCTGGTGGCCTCTGGCTACATTAGCACAGCTTAGTTTTCATCAACAGACTCCTGGGGAACTCTGCACATTTCTAGTCTCCATGGATTTCTTTCTCCACCTAGCCCCCCTCCCCCTGCCATGCTACTCTGCCCGAAGAATTCCAGCCATCTTGGATTCCTAATCTCTAATAATCACCTGGTGAACTCAAGACCACCACTCTCTGCGTGGGATCCTTCTGTCTTGTGGCTTGGCTTTGCAAAGTGCCCTTCAGGCAGAATGCTGCAGTGACTTTAAGACTCACTTTCTCTTATACACCCCCTATGATCAGCTTTGTACTTCCTGTTTTCCAGTCTCTGAAAACAGTTTTTTCATATATTTTGTGCAGTTTTCATGTATTTTGTGCAGTTTTGTCATGTATTTTGTGCAGTTTTGTCATTTTCTTACTTTGGGAGGGCAGTCTTTTCCATCATAGCAGGAAGCTGAAGTCCTTAAACACTCTTGGCCAAACCACTGATCTTCCTTCATCTAGGATATTCCAACCTCTTTGACAAGAGCACTTTCCAGCACTATTTGTCTTAAGTGGGATGCATTATGAACAATAGGAAGGGAGAAGATATTAAAATTCACTGAATCAACTCTAGCTATGACTGGATATTGCAGATAGATGGTCCTCTTGGATAGTGAATACATTATATCCTCCCTTGGTACTTAATTTGTAGACTAGAATGAACTAAACTGAAGGCTAGGTATTAAATTTCCCATTTATTAAATAGCTGGAAAGTAGCCATTTGGTGAGTCATTTTGGGATGGTAGAGAAACAAAGAGATAAAATGGAAAAATAATTCTAATCTGAGAGTTGGGAAGCTTCGTTCAAATGCCAGGACTTTATACTTATTTTCCTCCCTTGCTTCCACTTCTGTCTGTAAAAACAGGCAACAAAACTCAGTGTTCTGTAACAATAATTCTGGTTTGGCCATTTGTACTACTGTTCTGTTTTCTATTATTCTTGGCATTATCCCATGTTAACTGGTATAATATCGTACGCTAAAACAATTATCTTCTTAAGGGTTAAATTAGTCCTATGGCATCAATTAGCAGAGGGTAGGTGCTAAGAGCAGTTCAAAGAAAGTGAGTAGAAGATAAAAAACAGGACATATCAGAGAGCTTTTTGTAACAGTGTAGAGATCTCGCAATTTCCAATTAAAGAGTTCTGGGTTAAAAGGATCACCAGATAGCAGGGCCTATTTTAATCT
The DNA here is from genome assembly GCF_002007445.2 of Ailuropoda melanoleuca. Lineage (NCBI taxonomy): Eukaryota > Metazoa > Chordata > Mammalia > Carnivora > Ursidae > Ailuropoda > Ailuropoda melanoleuca. The sequence goes on along the minus strand of NC_048218.1, from coordinate 117,216,015 downwards.
CCCATCTTCTCATTAAAACAGCTCTGTCAAGTAAAACAGGAGCTCAGACTTCATCTCCTCCAGCATCTAATGTAATGAACAGTAATTACTAGTGGCAGCAAAAATGTCAAGAACAAGAACAAATAAGAAAAAGCACACAAATTCATGCCATAACTTCAATGAGTAGTGGAAAAAGAAAAACAAAAAACAAAAAACCAAGACATTTTGGGGTGGCTTTCCAAACTTCCCTAACCTTTACCCTAAGCTCCAGAAAAAAGAGTGAATTAAATACTGAGAATTTCCTTAAATATTTCTTACTTTGGAAAAAAGTCTTCTGAGGGGTTTAATAAGAAAGTCAGGCAAAATCCAAAAAGATATCTTTAAGAGTAAAAGCCTCTAAAGTGAGACACTGAGCAGAGACAGGACACCAGACCTGTGTGGAATTAAAGCAGTCTCAGACCATGGGTTTTCCCCAAAATAATGGGGTGCACTCTGAACTAAGTGAATATTAGAATAGCATACTGGGTCATCTTTCAGAGGAGAAAACCCACATTCTTAAACAAAGAAAACACAGATGGAACTAGACCTATGCCATTTTCCTACATCCTCAGGCTCCAGAGAAGGGAAGAGAAGCAAAACACGGCTTCTAAGCTTTAGTTCTACAGAGATAAACAGGACTCTGCAAAGTATGAGGGACACTGCAGGACAGAAAACAAATGAAAGTTAAGCCCAACTTCTGCCTAGAAATGAGAATTATCCTATTCCTATGTTTGTGCTTTTTAAAATTTCCATAAAAATATTTTTAAAAAGGATTAAGTTTAAATTATACAGACATCCTACTAAAAAATAAAATCATAGGTGACAACAGCATACAGAAGTCAGATGAGGAACCTACGAGTAGACATCTAAAAGAAACAGAAGGAAACTCACCACAACTACTTTCTGTGACAAAACAGACAGACAGACAGATAATAACTTAATAAGGATATGAATTGCAGAAAATGATTTCTCATCAGTGAAATAATTTTAAAAATAGAATGAAATAAAAAAGAAAACTGTACTGCTAAAAAAAATCAAGAACCAATAATATCAGAGAATGAATTAGAAGCAGCAAGAAACAGAAGAGAGTTAAAAATTGAATTAATAAAGTATAAGAAGGCTTGAGCCAATCATGTTGAATAGAGAAATAAGCAAGGTAAAATAATTAAGAAAATATATAAAGAACAAAGGAAAAGTAACAAAAGGGCAGTGTCCTTAAACAGATATACCAGCAGATTGAACAGAAAACGTTTTTTACAAGATGTAAGAATACAAAATTTCCCTGAAGAATTAGTCTATGTAAAAAACTATACAAAATATCAGTTTTTATCGAGGCAGCTCTTGCTCTGACTGATTTCAGGAATACAGAAAGAATTCTTTTTTTTTTAAGATTTAATTTATTTATTCGACAGAGATAGAGACAGCCAGAGAGAGAGGGAACACAAGCAGGGGGAGTGGGAGAGGAAGAAGCAGGCTCGCAGCGGAAGAGCCCGATGTGGGGCTCGATCCCATAATGCTGGGATCATGCCCTGAGCCGAAGGCAGACGCCCAACTGCTGTGCCACCCAGGCGCCCCACAGAAAGAATTCTTTAGTCACACAGAGGAGACAAAATAAGAAGGACAAATTTCAAGTTAGTGTAAATTTCTCTTTACTAACACTTAGTACTAGGGTACAATGGGATAATTAATTTCAGTCAAATTTTCAAGAAAAGTTAGGTGGCACCCAATTTTATACCCACTCAAGCCACTGAAACGTAAAGACAGGTTATTTAAACATCACGAACACAGGAAATACAGTGTTCATAAGAACCTTCAAAAAAAGCTACTTGACAATGAAATTAACTGATTAAGTTATAAATAATTTTTAAAACACAGCTTAAAAACTGTGATCCTCTTAACTTATCATGGTAAGCATTTTATAATGTGTAACTGTCAAATCACTATATGTACACCTGGAATTAATATATTTTATGTCAACTATATTTCAATTTAAAAAAAGACAATCTGATTCTTTTCTCTGGTATACATTTTCACAAAGCTCTATGCGTCTTCACTGCAACAAAGGAAAACAACATTTCATGATTTTTATATTCCCATGAGATTACTGTGTATCCAAAACTTTGCTCACTTGAACTTGTATTTCTTTTAGGAAACAGGAAGAGGAAAAAAAGGCAATAAAAACTTGCCCTCTGTATTAGTTTGCTAGGGCTGCCATAACCAAGTGTCACGAACTGGATGACTTAAACAGAGATTAATTTTCTCACAATTCTGGAGGCTAGAGGTCAGAGACCAAGACGTCAGCAAGGTTGGTTTCTTCTGACCACTCTCCCTAACTTGTAGACGTCAGTCTTTTTTCTATGTCTTGACATCATCTTACTTCTGCACTTGTCTGTGTCCAAATTTCCTTTTCTTATAAGAACACCAGTCATTTTGGAATAGTGCCCACCCTAATGATCTCTTTTTAATGTAATTAATTCTTTAAAGACCTTATCTCCAAATATAATCACATTCTGAGGTACTGGGGGTTAGAACTTCAATAGGTGAATTTGGTGGGGACACAGTCCAGCCCATAACATTCCCACACCTCAGTGTAAAGGAAGTGTGGTTAGATGCCATTCTGTTCCATTATTATGTTCCATTATTTAATAAGGGGTCAGAACTCCTTGCCTTCTTTAAAAAAGTAAGCTGGGGAGATTGGAAGGAAGTTGGTGCAGGAGTAGGGGATGCTAGTTTTATCTGGTCCCTTGAATTCAGCTGGGTAGCTTTCAAATTATTCTGAACACCTGTGAACTCAGCCTGAGATAATAGAAAAGAATTGCTGCAATTCTACAAATAGAAAAGCAACCACTTTTTGCAAGGCAGGAGGTGCAGAGAAGTGAATCTACTGGAAGATAAGCCATAGGGGGAGGAAGCCTCCATGAGCTGGCTACCGGAAAGTGATACAGCACTGGAACACAAAACTGGAACTTTTAGAAGTCTCCTCCAGTGAGGGAATTCCTTGCCTGAAATGTGCTCAGGTTGTGAGGTGGGGCAGAATCCTAGGTGGGATACTGTGGTCTTAGGATGCCCAGAAAGAGTGGGGGTACCTAAGTGCAGCAGAGTTCCCAAGCAGTGGTGCGGGGAAGCGAGCTGCAATCAGTGAGCCCAGAAGTGGGTTTTCAGCTCTATTGCTGCAAACAGCAAACCACAGCATGATACAGTGACTGCTCTCCGAGCAGGGGCCCAGCAAGCCACAGCACTGCAGCGAGACCCTCCTCCTTCCCAGGAAGGATGTGTGGATGTGGATGTGAGCCACAGGAATGTGCAGGGTTTGGAGACTCAAGCTGCAGGGTGCACACTGTGGAAGTCTGCAAAGTTTAGAGACTTGAAATGGGGTCATGTGCCTGCGATAAAAACACGTGGTCACAGGCTGGGTGAACACAGAGCGCAGACAGAAACCAGGGAGAAAAAAAGTGATTGCTTTTCCCTGAGGGTGCACTGAAGAGGGGGGGCTGAGATCAGTCAACTCTGGGGCTGGAGATGTGGGCAGCGCCATTTTTATTTTCATCCTCTAAAGCAGTGTGGAAAGTCTTCAGGGAACAAAAGCCACATAGAGCAATCCAGAGTCATTCACACTGAGCCTGGCCCTCTGGCAAGGACAGTGCAACTCCGCTCAGCCAAAGACAGGCCCCTCCCCCAGAAGACCGGCAGGAACATCCAGCAAGTACCAAGTTTACCGATCACACAGAACTGAAAAACTCCAGCACTAGGGGAAAACAGTATGTAGAATTCAAAGTCTTTTCTCATGATTCCTTCGCCTTCAGTTTTAAATTTCCCTTTCCTTTTTTCCTTTTCAACTAGTTTCTTATTTTATTAACAATTTTTAAGTCTATTTTTAATTTTCATCTTTACATTTATATTTTACATATATATGTATATGGTCTTCATTTTTGGGTTCCTTTCACTGTAATCAATCTTATTTTTGTATATAAATAAGCTTTTCTTCACAATTTTGGGATCTAGTGTCTTCTAACAAACAGACCAAAATACACCCAGGACCTAGTGTAGCACCCTGTTCTGTGCACCTGTTTGATTATAGTCTCGCTATCTTTTTTTTTTTTTTCTTTTTTGGTTTCTGATCTCTTCTGATTTGTCTACTGCATATTATACGGGGTTCTGGTTGATATTTTTGTATTTTATTCTCTCATTCATCTATTCTTCTCTGGACGAAATGACAAGACAGAAAAATTCATCCCAGAAAAAAGAACAAGAAGCAGTACTAACTGCACGAGACTTACTAAATGTGGGTATTAGTAAAATGTTGGAGCTAAAATTCAGAATAACGATGATAAATATACTAGCTGGGCTTGGAAAAAGGAGAGAAGACACTAGGGAATCACTTTCTGGAGTAAAATCTAATCAGGCTGAAATCAAAAAGTGTATTGCTGTGACACAAACAACAGCAGAGGCGGTAACTGTGAGGACACGTGATACAGAAGAGAATCAGTGACATAGAAGACAAAATGATGGAGAACAAAGAAACTGAGAAAAAGAGAGATAAAAAATTACTGGGTCATGAGCGGAGGATTTGAGAGATCAAGGATACCATAAAGCAAAACAATATTAGAATAATTGGGGTCCCAGAGAAAGAGGAAAAGAGAGAGAGAGAAGCAGAAGGTATATTGGAGCAAATTATAGTGGAGAACTTCCCTAATCTGAGGAAAGAAACAGGCATTTGTGTCCAGCAGAGAACTCCCCCTCAAAATCAATAAAAACAGGTCAACACCTTGACATATAATAGTGAAACCTGCAAATTTCAGAGACAAAGAGAAAAATCATGACAGCAGCTCGAGCCAAGAGGTCCTTAACCTACAAGGGTAGAAACATAAGGTTGGCAGCAGACATATCCACAGCAACCTGGCAGACCAGGAAGGACTAACATGATATATTCAGGGTAATTATTGAGAAAAATATGCAGCCAAGAATACTTTATCCAGCAAGGCTGTCATTCAGAATAGAAGGAGACATAAAGCGCTTCCAGGACAAACAGGAAATGAAAAGAATTTGTGATCACTAAACCAGCTCTGCAAGAAATATTAAAGGGGATCCTTTAAGTGAAGAGAGAGCCAAAAAGTAACATAGACCAGAAAGGAACAGAGACAATATACAGAAACAGTAACTTTACAGGTAATAAAATGGCACTAAATTCATATCTTTCAATAGTGACTCTGAATGCAAATGGGCTAAATGCTCCAATTAAAGGACTTGGGTACCAGATTGGATAAAAAAGCAAGATCCATCCATATGCTATCTACAAGAGACTCATTTTAGACCTAAAGACACCTCTAGATTGAAAGTAAGGTGGTGGAGAACTATTTATCATGCTAATGGATCTCAAAAGAAAGCTGGGGTATGAATCCTCATATCAGGCAAATTAGGTTTTAAACCAAAGATTGAAATAAGAGATGAAAAGGGACTCTATATCATAATTAAAGTGTCTATCCAACAAGAAGATCTAAAAATTGTAAATATTTATGCTCCTAACTTGTAAGCAGCAAATTACATAAACAAATTAATAACAAAATTAAAGAAACATATTGATAATAATACAATAATAGTAAGGGACTTTAACACCCCACTCACAGCAATGGACGCATCATCTAAGCAGAAGATCAACAAAGAAACAAGGGCTTTGAATGACACACTGGACCAGATGGACTTCACAGATATATACGGAACATTCCATCCTAAAGCAACAGAATACACATTCTTTCCAACTACACATGGAACATTCTCCAGAATAGAACACATACTGGGTCACAAATCAGGTCTCAACTGATACCAAAAGATTGAGATTATTCCCTGCATATTTTCAGAACACAATGCTTTGAAACTTGAACTCAGTCACAAGAGGAAATTTGGAAGGAACTCAAACACTTGGAGGTTAAAAAGCATCCTGCTAAAGAATGACTGGGTCAACCAGGAACTTAAAGAAGAATTTAAAAAAATCCATGGAAACTAATGAGAATGAAAATGCATCAGCTCAAAACCTCTGGGATACAGCAAAGATGGTCCTAAAAGGGAAGTGCATAGCAATCCAAGCCGCTCTCAAAAAATCAGAAAAAAAAATCCTAAGTAAACAAACTAATCTTACACCTAAAGGAGCTGGAGAAAGAACAGCAAAGGAAGTCTAAACTAGGGGCATCTTGGTGGCTCAGTCATTAAGCATCTGCCTTCGGCTCAGGTCATGATCCCAGGGTCCTGGGATTGAGCCCCGCATCCGGCTCCCTGCTCGGTGGAAAACCTGCTTCTCCCTCTACCACTCCCCCTGCTTGTGTTCCCTCTCTCGTGTTCTCTCTCTCTCTGTCGAATAAATAAAATCTTAAAAAAAAAATAAAGAAAGCCTAAACCAAGCAGGAGAAGAGAAATAATAAAGATTAGAACAGAAATCAATGAAATAGAAACCAGAAGAACAGTAGAACAGATCAATGAAACTAGGAACTGGTTCTTTGAAAGAACTAACAAGATCCATAAACCCTAACCAGACTTATCAAAAAGAAAAGAAAAAGGACCCAAATTAACAAAATCATGAATGAAAGGGGAGAGATCATGACCAACACCAAGGAAATACAAACAATTTTAAGAACATATTATGAGCAACTATATGCCAACAAATTAGGCATTCTAGAAAAAATGGGTACATTTGTGGAAACGTATAAACTGAAACAGGAAGAAACAGAAAACCTGAACAGACCCATAACCAGCAAGGAAATTAAAGCAGTCATCAAAAATCTTCCCAAAATAAGAGTTCAGGGCTGGATGGCTTCCCAGGGAATTATACCAAACATTTAAAGATGAAATAATACCTATTCCTCTGAAGCTGTTTCAAAAAATTAGAAACAGAAGGAAAACTTTCAAAGTCACTCTATGAGGATAACTTTACCTTGATCCCAAAACCAGACAAAGACCCCACCAAAAAAGGAGAATTAGAGACCAATATGCCTGATGAATATGGATGCCAAAATTCTCACCAAGATACTAGCCAATAGGATCCAACAGTACAGTAAAATTCACCAAGACCAGGTGAGATTTAATCCTGGGATGCAAGGGTGGTCTGACATTTGCAAATCAATCAATGTGATAGATCACATTAATAAAAGAAAAGAACCCTATGATCCTCTCAATTGAGGCAGAAAAAGCATTTGACAAAATACTGCATCCCTTCTTGATTAAACTCTTCAAAGTATAGGGATAGAGGGAACATACTTTAATATCATAAAAGCCATCTATAAAAAGCTCACAGCAAATATTCTTAATAGGGAAAAACTCAGAGCTTTCCCCTTATGGTCAGGAACATGACAGGGATGCTCACTCTCACCACTCTTGTTCAACATAGTACTAGAAGTCCTAGCCTCAGCAATCAGCAACAAAAAAATAAAAAGCATTCAAATGGGCAAAGAAGAAGTCAAACTCTCAGTCTTCACAGATGACATGATATTTTATGTGGAAAACCCAAAAGACTCCACCCCACAATTGCTAGAAATCATACAACAATACAGCAACATGGCAGGATATAAAATCAATGCATAGCAATCAGTTGCATTTCTATACACTAAAAAATATGACTGAGGAAAGAGAAATTAAGGAATCGATTCCATTTACAATTGCACCAATAACCATAAGATACCTAGGAATAAACCTAACCAAAGAGGTAAAGGATCTGTACTCTAGAAACTATAGAATACTTACAAAAGAAATTGAAGAACACACAAAGAGATGGAAAAACATTCCATGCTCATGGACTGGAAGAATAAACATTGTTAAAATGTCTATACTGCCCAGAGAAATCTACACATTCAATGCAATCCCTATCAAAATGCCATCGACATTTTTCACAGAGCTGGAACAAACAATCCTAAAATTTGTATGGAGCCAGAAAAGACCCTGAATAGCTAGTGGAATGTGGAAGAAGAGAACCAAAGCTGGTGACATCACAATGCCAGACTTTAAGCTGTATTACAAAGCTGTGATCATCAAGACTGTATGGTACTGGCACAAAAACAGACATATAGATCAATGGAACAGAATAAAGAGTACAGAAATGGACCCTCAACTCTACGGCCAACTAATCTTTGACAAAGGAGGAAAGAATATCCAATGGAAAAAAGACAGTCTCTTCAACAAATGGTGTTGGGAAAATTGGACAGCCACATGCAGAATAAAACTGGGCCATTTTCTTACCTCATACACAAAGATAAACCCAAAATGGATGAAAGACCTAAATGTGAGACAGGAATCCATCAAAATCCTAGAGAACACAGGCAACAACCTCTTTGACCTCGGCCACAGCAACCTCTTGCTAGACACGTCTCCAGAGGAGTTCAGCAAAAATGAACTTTTGGGACCTTATCAAGATAAAAGGCTTCTGCACAGCCAAGGAAACAGTTAACAAAACTAAAAGGCAACCTACGGGATGGGAGAAACTATATGCAAATGACACATCAGATAAAGGGCTAGTGTCTGTGATCTATAAAGAACTTGAAAAAGTGCTCCACATCACTTGGCATCAGGGAAATACAAATCAAAACTACAATGAGATACCAACTCGCACCAGTCAGAATCGCTAAAATTAACAAGTCAGGAAACAACAAATGTTGGCAAAGATGTGAAGAAAGGGGAACCCTCTAACATTGTTGGTGGGAATGCAAGCTGGCACAGCCACTCTGGGAAACAGTAAAAAGGTTTCTCAAGAAGTTAAAAATAGAGCTACCCTATGACCCAGCAATTGAACTACTAGGTATTTAACTCAGATAAAAATGTAGTGGTTTGAAGGGGCACCTGCACCCCAATGTTTACAGTAGCAATGTTCACTATATATATATGGGAATATTGCTCAGCCATCAGAAATGATGAAATCTTACCATTTATATTGATGCCTATGGAACTGGAGGGTATTATGCTGACTGCAATAAGTCAATTACAGGAAGAATGGTTTCATTCATTTGTGGAATATAAGGAATATTGGAGAGGATCATAGGAAAAGGGAGGGAAAACTGAATAGGAAGAAATCAGAGAGGGAGACAAACAATGAGATATTCTGGACTCTGGGAAACAAATTGAGGGTTGCAGAAGGGAGGTAGGTGGGGGGATGGGGTGATGGACATTAAGGAGGCACATGATGTGATGAGCATTGGGTGTTATATGCAACTGATGAATCACTGAACTCTACATCTGAAACTAATGATGTACTATATGTTAACTAATTAAATTTAAATAAAATTTAAAAATTAAAAAATTAAAAAGTCAGTTGGTTATAACAAGGTTGTGGTCAAACTTATGTCTGTCCTCTCTGTCTTAGGAGAGATGCTGAATTTGCCAGAATCTTGAGAACGAAACAAAACAAAACAAAAACAAAGACCGACTGATAGAGGGAAAGAGTGGAGGAGTCTCAGTGCTGCTTTGTTTTAGAAACAGTGTAAAGAAGAAATGGAATGACTCTCTAGTTTCTTTCCATATCTTTAAGTCTTATAATTCATTTTTAATTTTTACTGTTAGACTTTGAGTAGTTTAAAGTTCACAGAAAAATTGAATAGAAAGTACAGGAAACTACCATAGCCTCCCTTGACTTCCTCTTCAGTTTCCCCTATTAACATCTTGTACTAGCAGACATTTGTTACTAACAATGGTGACTAGTCGGTAGTTTACACGAGGGTTCACTCTTTGTATTGTGCATATCTGTGGGTTTTGACAAATGTATACTGCCATGTATCTACTGTTACAGTGTCATACAGAATAGTTTCAGTGAACTAAAGATACCCCATGCTCCACCTATTCCTCCTTTTCCTGCTGTCCCTCAATGCCCTAGAAAGGATTAATTTTTTAACCGTCTACAGTTTTGGCTTTTGCAGAAGATATATGGTTGGAATCACACAGCATGTAGCCTTTTCAGACTGGCTTCTTTCACTTAGCAATATGCTTATAAGCTTCTTCCATGTCTTTTCATGGCTTGATAGTTCCTTTTATCACTAAATAATATTCCATTGTATCGATGTATCAGTTTGTTTATCCATTAATCTACTGAAAGACACATTGGTTGCCTCCAATATTGGCAATTATAAGTAAAACTGTTATAAACATCTGCGTGCAGGTTTTTGTGTGGACATAAGTTCTCAACTCCAAGGAGCATGACTGCTGGATGGTATTGTAAGATTACGTTTAGCTTTGTAAGAAACCACCTGTCTTCCAAAATGATTGTACCATGTTGCATTCCCACTAGAAGTAAATGAAGGTTCTGTTGCTCCACATCCTTATCAGCACTTGGCGTTGTCAGTATTTTGAATTTTAACCACTCTAACAGGTAGTAGTAGTAGTAGTATCTCATTATTTTTTTAATTTGCAATTCCCTGATGACATGTGATATTGAAAAGGTTTTCATATGCTCATTTGCCATCTGTATATCTTTGCGGAAGTGTCTGTTCAGAAATCTTGCCTATTTTTTTAAAAAGATTTTATTTATTTATTCGACAGAGATAGAGACAGCCAGCGAGAGAGGAAACACAAGCAGGGAGAGTGGGAGAGGAAGAAGCAGGCTCATATCGGACAAGCCTGATGTGGGGCTCAATCCCATAACGCCAGGATCACGCCCTGAGCCGAAGGCAGACGCTCAACTGCTGTGCCACCCAGGCACCCCTGCCTATTTTTTTTTTAATTGCTGAGTTTTCAGAGTTCTTCGTGTATTTTGAGTAACAATTCTTTATCAGGTATGTTTTGTAAATATGTTCTCCTAGTCTGTGGCTTGTCCTTTCATTCACTTAACAGTGTCTTTTGTAGGGCAGAAGTTTTGACCTTAATTAAGTCACACTTATTTTTTTCTTTCATGCATTGTCCTTTGGTGGTGTATCTAAAACCTGACTATCAAACACAAGATCACCTGGGTTTTCTCGTATGTTGTCTTCTAGACTTTCTATAGTTTTGCATTTTACACTTAGGTCTATGATGCATTTGAGTTCATTTTTGTGAAAAGTGTAAGGTCTGTGTCTGGTTTCACTTTTTGCCTGTGGGTTTCCAGCTGGTCTACCAGGTTTGTTGAAAAGACTATCTGTCCTCCACTATATGCCTTTGCTCCATCCAGTCAAACAACAGTTGACTCTATTTGTGTGGGTGTATCTCTGTGTTCTCTGTTCTGTTCAACTGATCTGCTTGTTTATTCTTTCACCAATACCACACTGTCTGAATTCCTTTAGATTTACAGTAAGTCTTAAAGCCTAGTACTGACAATATTCCACTTTTCTTCAATATTGGGTTGGCTACTTTTTTGTTTTTCCATAAACTTTAGAATCAGTTTGTTGATATCCAAAATAACGTGCTGGGATCTTGATAGGAATTGTGTTGAATACTAAGTTGGAAAGAACAGACGTCTTGAAATATTGGGTCTTCCTATCCACGAACACAGAATCTCTCTCCATCTACTTAAATCTTTGATTTCCTTCATCAATTTTGTAGTTTGCCTAATATAGATCTTATACATATTTTAAATTTATATCTATGTTGACCTGCTTCTCTCCCCTCCTCCTTCTCTTTTTGGTGCTAACAAAAATGATGCTGTAGTTTTTATTTCCAATTTTTCAGGGCTGGTATCTAGGAAAGTAACTGACTTTTGCATATTAACTCTGTATCCTGTAATCTTGCTGTAACTGCTTATTAGTTCCAAATGTTTTTTGATTCTTTGGGGTTTTCTACAGTCAATCATGTCATCTGTGAAGAAAGATAACTTTGTTTCTTTATCTTAAATCTATATGCCTTCCTCCCACTCTTTTTCTTGTTTTATGTCATTACCTAGGACTCTAGTAGGATGGTGAATTGGAGTGGGGGGGTCTTAAAATTTTTACTTTATTGTTTTAAGTGAATTAAACTGGGCCTCACCAAAAGAATCATCTCTTGTTTAGGGAATACTCCAAAACACTAACAGAAACTGGGAAGGGAGGAAGGGTGTTAATTTTCTCATCACAGCAAGGTACCAATTTTATGGCCTAAAATTAAAACATTTTAAGAATATATATCTTACGATAATTCCAACCTTCACGTTTTTCTCATTTTTTCTTAACCTAAGAGTTATAACTAAGGAGCAGTACCACATGCAGTAAATAAATGTTTATCTTATATTCAAAAATAAGAAATTTTCATTTTGATTTCAGTTCATTTTTCTTGTTAAATTCAAAGTATTTTATACATAATTTTAATATGATTTCTTAATATATCTATTTTCTAGCTATTCACCCAGATATCTTTCTATCTGTATATCTGCATAGAGAGAACTGGAATGAGATTTGTCTGTCAATAAAGCATTCTACTAAGTGAAGGACAGTGGTTATTTTCAACATTTTTTTTTATTTGTCTGTATTGTCTGAATTTTTGAAATAATTAGCACATACTATTTTTGCTAAAAATATTATCTCAAAAATATAGTCATAAATGTTCTAAGATGTACTCAACAACCAAGAAAATTAAGAAAATAACCAATGTCCAAATGGGGATGGAATTTGTCCTAAATATACGCTATATGGTTAATTTTGACACTATGTTTGCACGTGTTCCAACTTCTGTAGCAGTACTCTATAACTTAGGGAGTTAGGTAGAAATTACTGACTTAACCCACCCTGTCTGCCCCTAGCTGAGAATTAAAATACCAGATCAATAGAAAAATGGTACAACCACAGACTTAAGTATTATGCAGAATCCAATTTATGAAACAGCTAAATTGATGGACTATCCTCTCCACTCCCCAAATAGCAACTCTTATTTCACCTATTTTAAAAGTTAAGACAATAACAGGATCACTCCTAAATTATTAACAATAATTTTAATATTATAGTTATAATTCATGTGTGTTTAAAACATCAGCCTGTTTACTGACTCAGGATAAGTATGTCGTTAATTGATATACTTTTTAAATATATTTGATTCATAGTGGTGCTTCGGTGGTTCAGTCGGTTCAGAGCCTGACTCTTGGTTTTGCCTCAGGTCATGATCTCAGGGTCCTGGGAGCGAGCCCCACGATGGGCTCTGCTCTCAGTGGGGAGTCTGCTTGTGGATTCCCTCCCTCTCCCTCTGCCCCTTGCCTGGCTCTCTCTCTCTCTAAAACAAATGGATAGATCTTTATATGTATATACACACACACACACACACACACACATATTTACACATGTATATACATATATATACATATATATAAAATTCATAGATTACACTTTTTTCTTGCATTTTTTTTATGAAAACAGCCATCTGTTCTGTAGTTTCTCAATGTGCTTTTTTTTTCCTGACTGCATACTGGTGGTGAAGTTTAACATGTTCTTCAGTCCATATAATTTTGTAAATCAATCATTACATCTACAGTTTTGATGAAAGACTAGGTTTAATTATTATTTTTTGTCAAAGCTATTTCACAGGTGATGTTATATTGTTCTTACACCAGAGGTACATGTCTGATCTTCTCTCTTTTGTGATGTTATGAGGCACTGATAAGCAGTACCTAGACTGTGGGTTGGAAAACTATGGCCCTTGGACCATCTGTTCTTCTATCTATTATTGTAAATAAAGTTTTATTGGAACACAGTAACATCCATTCTCTTACATAGTTCGTACGGCAGCTTTTACTACAATGTAGAGCTACAACAGAGACTTTGTGGCCTCCAACACTAAAATATTTACTATCTGCTCATTTATTGGAAATGTATGTTAACCTGATTTACAGCTAGGTACATTAATCTGTTGTTAGTACAACATGTGATATTCTCACTATATCATTTTGTTGCTGTTGTTTAGTACCTGCAACAATTTCATAAAAAGAAGTTTTCCCTTTTCAATGAGTTTGGTCAGATGGTATAGGAAAATTAGAATAAATGCCTGATTCTTACCTTTTATATGCCTGTTTTCAAATTAATTACATGCTTCATTTATATTCTCCAAAGGTGACTGAAAAGTTTTTAGGCATAATTATAAAAACATGAATTTAGACATATTCAATGTGTTTCAACACACTGCATTTATCATCTTTACTGTCCCATCTTTAGCCAGTAGAAAGCTGTTCAGGTAAGCTCCCAAGTCCTTCTGACAGAACTCTAGTAGCCTTCTTGGATGATAACAGTCCAAACTCATCCTATAGATTTCCTGCCTCAGCCTTGAATCCTCTATTTTTGCGCAAAGCACTGGTTTCTTGTCCTAGAAAATAGTATAGAGAGACCATAATCTGGGGCTAGGAATTCATTGCCACTGGGTTGAACATTGTTTCTAGGCTTTTTAGAGCACAGAACCAGGGAATTTTGTTTATTTTCTTTCAGATAAAATACTCCATAAATTCATGGTATTTCAACTCAAACTAAAGATGACAGGGCTTTAATTTAAGTATGCCAGTCTTTTATCTGCTTTTCCTTTTGGGAACTCTGAAAATTCTAGTTTTCAGTGACACCAACGTAGTTACTCACTTTATCCCATACTACACAAATAAGCCTCAAAAACAATACCAACAATCTTACCAAAAATATTACTAAAAACTCTTTAAGCTTCTTACACTTTTATTTTATCCTTCTGTCACAGATAACTGTTCCAAAATCATTTAGAACAGTTGCTCTATATTTCAAAACTTTACTCTTAAAAGATTAAGACTTTAATCATAAAATATTCACAGTTCAAAAATCAAATCTAGTAAATGAGATATACTCAAATAGGTTTCACTTCTATCCTTATTATCTCTATACTACAGGTAATCACTTAATTTTAAAAGTTCATCTTTTCATTAAAAAAATTAAATATAGGGGCGTCTGGGTGGTTCAGTCAGTTGAGCATCTGACTCTCGGTTTTGGCTCAGGTCAGTGTGGAGTCTGCTTGTCCCTCCCCCACCCCCTCGTATGCACCCAAGCACTTTCTTTCTCCTTCTCTAAATTAATATATTTTAAAAATTTTGGAAAAGCATTATATATGTGGAGATATTATTAAAATTTCTGAGATGAGTGTGACATACTGTACACAGTTTTCTCTACCTTGTTTGTTTTCATTTAACAAGACCTGGGTGTGCCTGGCTGGCTCAGCTGGCAGAGTCACATGTGACTTGCTCTCTGGGTTGTGAGTTTGAGCCACACGTTGGGTGTTGAGATTACTTTAAAAAATTAATTAATTAATTTTTTTTAATAATTAATTTTATTTTATTATATTATGTTAATCACCATACAGTACATCCCCTGATTCTGATGCAAAGTTTGATGCTTCATTAGTTGCTCATAACACCCAGTGCACCATGCAATACGTGCCCTCCCTACTACCCCCCACCAGTCCATCCCCTTCCCCCACCCCCTCCCCTCTGAAGTCCCCAGTTTGTTTCCCATAGTCCATAGTCTCTCATGTTTCATTCCCCCCTCTGATTA
>NC_048218.1:117145037-117198349 GCF_002007445.2 Ailuropoda melanoleuca | reverse complement strand
ATTTCTGCTCTAATCTTGGTCAACTCCTTCCTTGTCAGTGGGTTAGGCCTGTCCCTCTGTTGCTGTTCCAGTTTCTTGAGGTGAGAATATAGAAACTGCATTTTAGATTTTTCTATTCTTTTGAGTGAGGCTTGGATGGCTATGTATTTCCCCCTTAGGACTGCCTTTGCAGTATCCCATAGGTTTTGGACCGTTGTGTATTCATTCTCGTTGGTCTCCATAAATTGTTTAATTTGTTTTTTGATTTCCTGGTTTATCGAGTCATTCTTGAGCAGGATGGTTCTTAGCCTCCAAGTGTTTGAGTTTCTTCCAGGTTTTTCCTTGTGGTTGAGTTCCAATTTCAGAGCGTTGTGGTCTGAGAATATGCAGGGGATAATTTCAATCTTTTGGTATTGGCTGAGACCTGTTTTGTGTCCCAGAGCATGATCTATTCTTGAGAATGTTCCATGGGCATTTGAATAGAATGAGTATTCTTTGGTTCTGGGGTGTAGTGTTCTATATATATCTATGAGGTCCAACTCGTCGAGTATGGCATTCAAAGCCTTTGATTCTTTGCTTAGTTTTTGCCAGGGTGTTCTGTCTATTTCTGATAGTGGGGTGTTGAGGTCCCCTACTATTACTGTGTTCTTATCTATATGTCTCTTTATTTTGGTTAAGAGTTGGCTTGTGTATCTTGCTGCTCCCCTGTTGGGGGCATATATATTAATAATTGTCATATCCACTTGTTGAATACTTCCTTTAAGAATAATATAGTGCCCTTCTGTATCTCTCTCTATGGCCTCTAGTTTAAAATCCAGTCTATCTGATATGAGAATTGCTACTCCAGCTTTCTTTTGAGGTCCATTTGCGTGGAAGATGGTACTCCATCCCCTTACTCTAAGTCTGAATGCATCTTTGGGTTCAAAATGAGTCTCTTGTAGACAGCAAATGGATGGGTCATGTCTTTTTATCCAATCTGCAACCCTGTGGCGTTTTATGGGAGAGTTTAAGCCATTTAGATTGATAGAGATTATTGACAGATATGATTTTAATGATGCCATTTCTCTTTAAAGTCTTTGTATCGGTTGTGACTTGCTGCTCTGTATCACTCTTGGGGCCTTTTTACCTTTATAGAGCCCCCCTTAATATCTCCTGTAGGGCTGGTTTCGTTTACGAAATTGGTTAATGATTGGTGATTTTGGAACGTCTTTATTTCTCCATCAATTCTGAATGACAGCTTTGCTGGATTAATAATTAATTAATTTTTAAAAAGACCTTGATCAGAGATATAGACTTGTCAGTAATTTACTCATAGTAGTCAAAACCCCAAGAATCAACTGAAAAGTCTAAAATGCAAGAACCATTTGAGAATGGAACTCTTAGGAACATAAATATCTAAGAAAATGCCAAAGACTGGTTGATTATTCAGGTATACTAATGTCTCCTTCCTCCTCTGGCAAACAATGGAACTATGTTTCCTATGACTTCTCTAGTTCAGTGAAGCCATACTGGTGAGTTCTGGTTAATGAGATTTAGGGGAAAGTGATGGGTGCTGTTTTCAGGCCTCTAAGGTTTCACTCAAGCCTCCACATTCTTTCTCTTCCTTCGTCTCCTGGCTGGATGCAAACGAGACACCGGAAGACTCCAAAGCCCTAGAAATTGGCAGCACTATACGATTTAAGGAGCCTGAGATGCTAAATGACTGTGTAAAACAGACCACATCCCTACCTCAAGCCCACCTTAGACTGGGTCGGGCAAGAAATAAACAGTGTTAAATCAGACATTGCATCCATGTGTTAGAGCAGTTAGCCTCCCTTGACCATACAGAACCAGTGCAGGAAACAAAGTCTCTGAAGGAGACTCAGAAATGGTCAGGAAAGTGCTTTTTTGTTTTTGTTTTTAATTATCCTGAAGTGAAGGTAGCAGAGAGTTTCAAGAGGAAATAGTCGATGATGTCAAATGCTGTAGAGAACTACCAAGAATTGTTTATTAGAACTGACAGTGTAGGGTTGCTGGTAATTAAGTATATGCCATCCAAATCTCTCCAGTCATTTTCATTGCTCTATTCTAGTTATTGTGTTTATGGGGAATTAAGACAGAATAACTTCTTTAAAGTACTTTAAAAACTGTATTTGACCTGATCATATTTAACTCTAAAATATTTTTGCTCCAAAGACTCTTTGTTTCTATGTCCAATCTTTAATTTTTTCTGGAGCTCTAGGAACATTCACGATTTTGTATTTCTCCAAGTGTAGGTCTACTATGGTTATGGGGCATCAGCTTCTCCCTTTAACAAAATGTAGCTCTTCCCAGTTTCTGATACTTAGATGAGATAATATACAACAAAAAGATGGATGCTATGGGGTCCTTGGTTCTTCACAGATCCTCCCTGCTCCCCACCTTTTTGTTGTGTGGTACTCACTTTATAAAATTACTATCTTAGAGGGAAAATAAAATATAAATTCCCAAGAAGAGGGATTTAAAGGAAGCCTAGTAAAAGGAAATAGAGAGTTGGGAGAATAAGGAGGGGCGGGATGTTACAGAGGAATTAACAGATAAGAGAACAAAACCACATAAGCCTAGTTGAAGCAAGGGAACAAGTAAGAGAACATCAGAGCTGACACAAGTCAAGTAAGTTTAGCTGTTGTGACATCAGGATCACAATGGCGAGCTCTGTAACTAGCATTTGTTTCTGCAGGCAGGGCCAAACCAGCAGGGGTTTGTTCCCACCACTTGAATATTGAAGCACAGCTTCCTAGGGATTGGCTCTAAGGTGGGAAGATCCCTAAAACCCAGGATATGGTAGAGTTTTACTATCCCTTCATGAAATATCTTATTACCTTAAGAAAAAAAAAGAACTTTGAAGTTTGAAAATGTAAACTAGTAAGAACTGTCAATGGTAATAAAATTAAACATCAGCAAATCTGAATTAGCCTTTTCCTAAACACAGACATATGTACATACATATATATATCACATCGTATGATACAATATTATTTTGTAACAAAAAATAGAACTTCTTAAATTACTGCAATGAGAACTCATATGTTTTCAATACCCACTTTGAAGATGTAAAGATGTAATTTTTAACTCTCCTTCAAATAAGCAAAGAGAGCTTGCGTTCAAGGAAAATAAATGTAAAAAATATCATATATCCCATTTGCAATTAAAGGTTATATTTTCCTACTTTAAGGAACAAAAGATGAAAACTCTGGGTAAAATATTCATTAACCTAACCAGAGGCTTTATCACTTAAACGTGGTGTTTTAAAAAATTCTCTATCTACACAGGGTTTTTAACCTTTTCTTCCTTCACACAGAGATTCAGGAATCTAAATGGAGCATTAATTTGGCTTATCTCAAATGACACCATTAGTATTTCACTGATATTTTTAAATTAAGGACTTAATTTTAAATTAAGGACTATTTCCTCTTGAATTTTAAATTAAAATTTCTACCACATATACTTTCCATTTATATTCATCATTATTTGTCAGACCAAAATTTTAAAAACTTGACTTAGTGATCTGTGTATACTCTCCCCCGTATTACAAAAAATTTTATATGTAAAAATTGTTCAGTGAATACCCACACCACCACAACTAAGAGTCTATATTTAACCTTTACTGTATTTGCTTTATCACTTACATATCCATTCCTCTAGCAAACCATGAATCCACCTTTTTACCTAAGTAAACTGCAGATAATTGTATACTTCACTCCAGTTTAACCAGAGTTCAATATTTGTTTATAGTGCTTTAGTTGCTGAGACAAATTTTACATAAAGTAGAATGCAGAGACCTTAAGAGTACTATTTGTTGAGCTGTGAGAAATTCATACACGTGTTACTATGGACTGAGCGTTTGAACTACCCACATTCATTTGTGGAAGTACTACTGTGATTGAGTTGGGGCCTTTGGGAGGTAATTAGGTAATGAGGGTGGAGCCCAATGAACGGATTAGTATCCATATAAGGGCAAGGACTAGCACTCTCCCAGCCCCATGAGGATACAAAGAGAGGACAGTCCTCTGTAAACAAGAGGTCCTCTACCAAGAACGCGACCATGCTGGCACCCTAATCTGGTACTTCTATCCTCCAGAACTGTGAGAAATAGATGGTTATGGTTTAAGCCATCCAGTCTAGGGTATGTTGTTATGCAGTCTGAACTAAGACATCCAAAGTATGCACTCTTTCTCAGACTTCTTTCACTCACCATGTTTTTGATGTTCATCGGTATTGTTGCATATATACATTTTTTTCTCTCTCAATTGTATAGTAGCATTTAATTGTGGAAATATACCTTTTTGTTTAATCTGTTCTTTTTTTAAGGTTTTTATTTTAATTCCAGTTAGTTAACATATAGTGTTAGATTAGTGTCAGGTATACAATATAGTAATTCAACAGTTCTATACATCATATTATCTATTCTTTTGATGGACTTCTGAATCACTTTAGTTTTTTTGACTATTACAAATAAACCTGATATATTCTTGTACAAGTCTTTGGGTGAATATATTTTCATGTATCTTCAGTAAACACCTGAAATTGGAATTATGAGGTAATATGTGTGGTTAGTTTTATAACACACTGCCAAACGTTTTCCAAAAAGATGGCATCATTTTACTCTCCTACCAGCAACAAGAGTTCTGATTGGTCTCTATTTATGCCCAAATGTGATGTCATCAACATTTTTAACCATTCTTGTGGGTCTGTAGTAGTATCTTTAAAGATTTGATAACTATATTCTCATTATCATTCAGTTCAAGTTATGTTCAAATTTCCCTTGTGATTTCTTCTTTGACCCATGATTTATTTAGAAGGATGTTAATTTCCCAACACTTGGATTTATCTGGTTATCTGGTTGTTACAGATTTAATTCTGTAATAGAGAAAACAATGCATGATTTGAATCTGTTTTTATATTTAAGATTTATTTTATGCCCCAGTATGTTCTCTCTTGGTGAAGTACATTTTCTCGAAGAGAATGTACATGCAGTTTTGGCGGCTGGGGTGGGGGGAGTACTGTTCCATTTATAAATTAGTAGGTCAATGTAGTTGATCATGTTCAGATCTTGAATTTCTTTACAGATTTTTCTTTTCTAATTCCATTAAGTGCTGAAAGAAATTGTTAAAATCTCCTACTTGTTTGTAGATATGTCTTTTTGTTAATTTTTGTTTCATGTCGTTTGAAGATGAGTTATTGAGGGCACACACACTTATGAATGATACAAGTGTCTGATGAACTGACCTTTTATCACTATGAAATGCTCCTTTTTACCTCCAGTAATTCCCCTTGCTAAAATTTATATGAGCTAATATTATCTGCTATAAACAAACCCTGGCACTAAATTCTGACACTATCTTCTCATAGTTTCCATTTCCATCTATTTACTTACAACTGATGCCTTGGGTGCACCCATGCAATCAGCATGTAGCCAAATCTTTGGGGTTTAAATCCACTTTGACTTGTTCAGGGGAATTTTTAAATATAAACATTACATTTAGATGTAATACAATTATAAATGTGGTTATATTTAGTTTTCCTGTTTTATTATTTGGTTTTTTTTTTCCTTACTGCTTTGTTTTTTCGTTTTTTTATGTTCCTCCTTTCCTGTGTCCTTTTGGATGAACTGTGTTATTTCTTTGAACGCCATTCTAGTACATTATTGGCTTTTCAGCTATATCACTTTAGAATTATTTATTTTTAGTGGTTTCATTCTTAGTACTATACCACTTAGGTATTGATTCAATGTATTAGAGGTCAGAAGCCTAGTATTTAAGACCTTCTCCATACACTCTACTGCGGGTGGTCCATACACATGGCAAAGTTTATAGGGACACTCTGTCTCAGTCCTAAGAGTCACTTTTAAATTCTGAAGAGACCTGGGTGTATGAATAATTCTTCATCCCTAGGATTTCAGCCCCTGTGTCATCTCCGTAGAGTCCTTATAAGGCCCATCTAAGGGAATCCTCTCTTGATCCCACCATCTTTTTTTTCTCTCTCTCTCTTCACAACACCCCCCTTTATTTGCTATGTAGCATTTATACAAACTTTATCTCTCCTTGCACTGCAAATTCTCTTAACTAGACCACAAGAAGCTCCACGAAGGTCTTATACAGTGCTCAATAAATACTTACAGGTGTTCAAATAATTGTCCAAATAATGATTCATTCTAAAAACAAAATCACAGGTCGACAAGCTCACCCGTTACCACCAAATGAGTTCGTAATATTCACAGCATAGTCAGATAACATATATATATGATATATATATAATATATATCATATATATACACACACACACACACACACACACATTATAACCACTTCTCCAAACCAAACCTAGAGTATACCCAATGATGGACTCAATTCCAGACAGAGTCCCAAGACTGATACTGAAGGCAGGCCAGGTTTAGGGGCTGGAGACTGTTCCGAGCTAGGTCGGTCATAATGTGATTATGTTGCCTGTAAACTTCATCTTGATCAATAAAATTGAGTACATGTAAAAAGTACGGACAGTCAGGAGTCCGCGAACAAGATGAACTGCAGAAACCTCAGAAATCATACAAATGGAATCCGATTAGCAGAGATTTACGCAGTTCGTGTCCAATAGCGCAGGGACCGCGCAAGGCCGCAGGGCGGTCCTTGCTACGTGACCGCGAACAGGGTGTGAACGAGCCGCTGGGGCGCCGGCCACTCGGGGAAGCAAAGAGCAGACGCCCGCAGAAGAAAACCACGCCCCAAGAGCGGACGTCATCACGCGCCGCAGCGTACCTCTTCCGGGACGCGTGTCCGAGCCGGGCTTCGAGCTGCGCCTGCGTCTGCTCACTGACGTCTCCGCGTCTGAGGCACCAATGAAGGGAAGCGTGGGCGGGCTAGAGGTCTGAGAATCGGTTTCCGGTTCCGGTGGCCGTGGGTCAGTCCGCTGTTGTGCTACGTGTCGCTGGCGTGTGAGGTGTTGGTAAGCAGGTGAGGCTGTGTCTGTCTCCTGGTGGGTTTGAGGATGAGCCCTTTGTGACTGGCGGCGGCGGCGGCGGGGTGGGCGAGCCGGCGGGTGTCGCGGGGAGGCTGTCCGGGGCAGGCGGTAAGAAGGGCCGGTCGCTCGGGTCTGGGGCCGAGGTGCGGCGCTTTCCGCTGCCCACACACCTGCTCGCACGGCCCTCTGCGGACCTCAGCCTCCGAGATCCGGAAGGAGACTGGCTCCGATGGCCGCCGGACCTTCAGCGCTGAAAGCCCTGGCCCGGGCTGCGGCTTCCTGGCTGTTCGCCCTCGGCCTTCTCTGTGTGCAGCTCCTGCTGTGTTGGAGGCTGCCGGCGTCGTCCGGCCTCGCTCAGAGCTGGTGGGCTGCCGCCCGAGTTCTTCCGGGGTTGGCTTTGGGGACTAGGGTGTCGGAGGAGCTGTAGTCGGCTCTGGCCCTAGCACCGCTTCTGTGGGCTGTAGTGGGAGGACTGGTCTCGGTTCTAGATCGAGAGATGAGAGAGTGTCATTGGACCCCCTCCTCTGCAAGTGAGTGCAGTGTGTTGTGCTTGCCCCCCGAAGAAAGAGCCTTAGCTCTCTCCAGGACAGCTATAAAGTTTAAGCCCCCTGGATTTGAAGAATAAACTTCAGTGAAATACTAAGAAAACACGCATGCTTTTGAAGGGACCCCGAGTGTTTATAGAATTTTATTCCACCTACCCACCCTAGGTGAGGACAGTGGAGCTTAGAGAGTTTATATTTCATAGACCGGGATTTGAACCACTCGCTGCTCTTTCAGTGGCACTCATTCATTGATTAAACAGAAATTTATTGAGTATTCATGTACCTGGCCATTGTTCTAAACACTAGAGATAAAGTAAGATGCAAGGAATAAATGGGCCTCATTTTTTCATAAGTAATGGCTCTCAAAGCTGAGATTAGGTGGTATTTCCCTATTGGGCGATGGCGGACTCAGAAGAACCTAGGTGATGAAATATACAGTGGTGTTTTCTTGAAAGTGTGTCCAGCCTAAAGGTTTGGAGTTTAGGTGATAGCTTCCCGGCATCTGGATCTTGGTTTAGTCAGTCTTCTGGTTTTGTAAGTTTGATAGATGTGTTCCACACAGACGACTCTTTTCTGAAAGTGTTGTGTGGCCATGGTTTAGAACAATCAGATTGAAATCCATGTTGCCTCTAGTCTAGAGTCTTGCAGCACCATAGTTGGCCTTCAGTGCACTTGACATTGGTTTCTGAGAGTTGAAGATAAGATGCAGAAAATATTTGTTGGATCCCAACATTGCTGGTTCCTTAGCAGGAATAATGAGAAGACCGCAGTGGTTAAGGAAAGGATGTTATTTAACTTGTTTAAATAACAAGTTTAACTTCAAAATATGTTATTTAACTTATTTAACTTGTTATGTTAGGAGCATAAAAGCATGGTAAGATCTGTGCTTTTTTTAAATTGCCTTTGATCTGATATTTCCCTGGAGTTTGTAAAAAATAATATCAGTTTAGGCTTGGAATCTGTAATTTTTTTTGTTTTGTTTTATGAGAGAGAATTGACTCATCTCAGACATGAATTCATGGCTAGTCTCCTTTACATTGTGATATAACTGAGCAAGTACTTAACTTTATGGTAAGTAATACCAGTGAGTATCTCTTTACTTTTTTGTTTTGTTTAAATAGGCATCATGGATCAGGTAATGCAGTTCGTTGAGCCAAGTCGGCAGTTTGTGAAGGACTCGATTCGGCTAGTTAAAAGATGCACTAAACCTGATAGAAAAGGTAATAGTTTTAAAATGGGGGGAAAGATTAAATCTTTGCATTTTTATTAAGTCTTTTCTTTGATATCTTCCTGTTTAATAACGCTTGCATTATTTTCATCAACATTTGTAGTGATTTATTTTGCTTTATTGCTTTTTAATAGTCACTTTTTCCTAGATTTTATATAATTTTTTACACTTTACAGATTTTTCTGTTTTATGTATTTTCAAATGGTGAAAGATTATTACAGTCTTGTTTTCCATGTTAGGTTTGCCTTAGTCATAGTTAATGACTTTAGAGATTTTAGTATCTTCCACATTTCCACTCTGGAATATCTTTTGGAGTCCTCCCTGCTCTGCTACTGCCGCCTTCCCATTTCCTCCCCTAAACAAAACCTTAACGTGAAATCAACAGTATAGTTGTTGCCAACCTAGAGAATTAAATTCTTTTATCATAATTCATCTGTTAAAAGGCGCATCAGAATTTTTTTACCTTTATTCATTTGAGTGCTGCCTGAAGTTAGGAGCTGGGAATGTAAAAGAGAATTTATTAATTATAGTATATATGTAGTATAATATATAAAAGCATGTCATAGAGAATAGTCCTTGCTCTTGGGTAGTTTAGAGTCTTTCAGGGAAGACAGTCATGAATGGCAATTATCACTTTAATTACAGCTATGGAGTTTGATTTCTCAAGCTTTATTTCTGGCTTCATTATATCAAAGACAACAGACCTGTTGTTTATAAAAAAAAAAAGTCATGTTCTGTGTTTCTATAATTAATACTTTTAGCAGTATAACAACTTTTACAACATACACTGTGTATTTCTTTTATTCATGTTTCATTTCTTTTGGTATTCTCTTCATTTGCAAAGAGTATTTTGCTGCTTATTGATGAATTCACTAGCATGAGCAGACACTTTATTTCTATGTCCTTAAATATCAATAAAATACTAAAATTTAAAATCTGTGAAGCAATTTATTTCTTAATATCACGTTTTGTTTAATTTAAAATGATATATTTACTATCAGGAGAAATGTACACCAGTAAGTTTATTTTTGTCACTTAGTTTTCTCTCCTATACTTGCAATGACAATGCAAAAAATAATCTAAATTTTGTGTTTTTAAATCCAGAATTCCAGAAGATTGCCATGGCAACAGCAATAGGATTTGCTATAATGGGATTCATTGGCTTTTTTGTGAAATTGATCCATATCCCTATTAATAACATCATTGTGTAAGTAAACTTTGGGAAGTAGAAAATATCTAGGATAGAATACAAATTGAAGGGTGGGGAGCCTGGGTGGCTTAATTGTAAAGCATCTGCCTTCAGCCCAGGGTGTGATCCCGGTGTTCTGAAATTGAGCCCCTCCGCTGGGAGCCTGCTTCTTCCTCTCCTACTCCCCCTGCTTGTGTTCCCTCTCTCGCTGGATGTCTCTCTCTCTGTCAAATAAATAAATGCAATCTTTAAAAAACAAACAAACAAACAAACAAATTGAAGGGGCACCTGAGTGGCTCAGTTGGCTAAGCGTCTGACTCTTGATTTTGGCTCAGGTCATGATCTCAGGGTCATGAGATCGAGCCCCACGTCAGGCTCCTCTTGGAGAGTTTGCTGGAGATTCTCTGTCTCCCTCGGGCTCTCCCCCTGCTCACATGTGCTCGCTTGCTCTCTCTCTCTCTCTCAAATGAGTCTTTAAAAAAATTGAAATTGTTTGAGTTGACAGCCTGCTTTTTGTTAATACATAGGTATGTCTTTTGACTAATGCTGCCAGAGTCTACTGGTATTTTTTTGAGTACTCGATAATTAGGAGTGATTTTATATGCTCTACAATCTTTATAGCAACTCTGAGATAGGAATGATTTTCTTTAATAAATAAAATTTTATAGTGTCAAGGAAGTGAGTTAAAAGCACTCAGTATGTGATACAGCCAGTGACAGAACCAGTAGTCAAATTTAAGTCTTCTTTATGCTGTATATTAACTTGTTGGTTTTTAAGGTGCAGAAGAAATGCTCCCTGTCTGAAAATCACTACCTTGATGTAGTTCACACTAGACTAGATCTCGTAGGTTCGGATCCTCTTTTATTTTTACTTAATAGCTGTCATGACCTTGGACAATGTACTTAGCTCTTCTATGCCCAGTTTATTCCATAAGACTGAAGCTCTTACTTAGATTATAATAAAGATTAATGACTTAAGTCATGTAGAACCCTAGAAAACAATTTGGGGAAGAACTGAAATGGAAGTTGTTGTGACTGTCTTCAGCCACTGGTACTAATGGAGAGTTTCTTAACCTTTAGTATGTTAGAGCGGAGAAGAAGATACTGAGAAACACTGGGATTACTTTATTCTTTCCTAAATGCTTTTCTTTTCCAGTTGATTACAACTTATGGAGAAACCTAATGGCAGTGAGCAATTAGAATAGTTCAGTTTTAGGCATTTTGTCAGAGAGAGCACAAACAGGGGAAGCAGCAGGCAGAGGGAGAAGCAGGCTCCCTACTGAGCAAGGAACCTGATACAGGACTCGATCCCAGGACCCTGGGAACATCACCTGAGCCACCCAGGTGTCCCAGTTTTAGGTATTTTCGTTTGGTGTAAAGACTTAGTATGAGTTGCGCTATTTACTTCTCTGTGATTCTCGTATTTAATTAATCTGAGCTTTATCTGTCATTTAAAGGTAGTGATACCTGTTAGGCTTATTCTGTGGGATAGGGAGGTATGGAACAATTATTTAGAAGAGCTTTGTAAGCTAAATCTTTTAAGTCCTAGGTACTTTACTATAGATCCTGGTGGAATTTGTCTTCTAAATGACAAGTGACGGCATGATATTACTGGTGAGGAATACCAGCTCTGGAATGCTGGAATCATAGAGAGAATACTCAGGTAGAATTAGGAAACCTGACACTCTGTGTCCCTAGGCTACACTTAACCTCATCAGTAAGCAGAAGGGGTGGGGTGGGTTTCTGTGAAGTCCCTTCTTTTCCACACAGCTCAGTGTCTCTGGCTTCCCATTTCAGTGTCAGATTTAATTGATACAGTTAATATTTTCAGTTGATAGGGAACTTGTTTCTTGTAAACACCCCTCATTGTTCTTCGGTTTACCCTTTGGAATAATATCTGTCTCTTTCTTTCAGTATTTTGTTATATGAGTGCTTTTTACATTTTTTCCCCAGCCTTCAGTTAATACTGTCTTTTTAACTCTCTCTTGCCAGACATTACTGTCTGCCTTGAGTCGTTGATAGGGCCTGTCTCTAACCTTAGATTATGAGTTCTGAGATAATCCTTTTGTAGATACTTACACACACACACTCTCAAAAATGTTAATATACATAAAATGTTAATATATGTAAATATATATGTGTGTATATGTAATCTGTAGTGTGTGTTATACTGCAGAGCCTAGTCCATTGTACTCTTTCCGGTACCCATGAGAAGCAGTCAGTAAGTGTTTGTTGATGTAAGTGAACAGCTTATGGTTCTTTATCTTTTCTGATGGTCGTGGTGGTAATAGTAATCTCTAACATTTACTGGGCAAGCGTGCCAGGGACTGTTCCTGCTTTGGTCAGCTCCCTTAATCCTCGTGACACTTCTGTGAGGCTAGCATGACTATTTTCATTTTATAGATGAAGAAACTGAGGCATGAAGAGTGAATACTTAAGTTGCTTGGCTGGTAAGCGGTAAAGCAGTGTATAAAACCCAGGCCGACTGACCCAAGAGCCTGTATATTTAACTGTTATTAAGAACCATCTTTCGTTCTGGCTCAGTTGAACCCTCCCCAGTCTGAGTCACGCTCCTTCCTTGATGCTTCAGTTTGCATTTCATCAGTCCTCTTAAAATCCAGTATTTTGGGTTGAATGCCTGCTACAGATGTTTTCTTGCTAGCGGCTAAAATCCTCAGACAGTTTCTCACAAATAACTGTTACAATAAATTTCCTTTATCTTGGGTTTAAACAGTTGGGGTGGTTTGTTTTAGCTTAAGAATGGAACATTATCCTTGTTAAATTCCTTTTTCCTAGATTCCCTTAGGGAAGACTTTTGAGTTTTTAATCTGTCCAGCATTGTTATTTATCCTAGTTTTGTACTAGAGAATCTTTTATTTCGTTGTCTAAGTGGTGGCCTGAAGTACTGTTTAGGACAGGCACCCTTAGTGTACCCTTTTGGATTGAGATTAGTCAGGTTGTCCCCAAGAGGGTTTTGAAACAAGTGTTCAGTTTCCTTTCTCTTAATTCTTTCCGTGGCAAACACACAATATCTTTTACCAATCTTAACCAGTCAGAGATTGTTCAACAGCTAGTTACTTAGAAAACTTGTCTTCTATTAACAAAATTGTTTCAGAGTTTAAGGAGTTAAAAATCTACCTTCACATAGTTTTTACATTAACATGAAGGCCAAATAAAACATTCTGTGAGAAAAGCTATCAAAACTTTTTCTTATGGTACTCTTCGACATCTAGAAAAGCAAAAGATCTTTTTTTCCTGCTTGAGAAGAGCATAAGCCACTGTTTTGGTTATTTAGGGATGATAGCAAATGAAATATAACTGCAAGCTTCTCTTTCATTAGGCTGAATTATCACTTTTTATTTCTGTTATGATAAAAGCTTTTCTATACAATTATAGCAGTCAAAAGTAATAGCTGTAGTATGATGATTTAAAGGACTTACATAGTTGTGGATATTTTAGTTACAGTAATACAATTTAATAACATAAACACTAAAAATAGTTAACATTAAAGCATATATTCAGGAGTATTTCTTTCAGGCATATTACTTTCATCTGGTAATACAATTATTTTTCTTTTTTTTAACATTACTAAACAATACTAGGGGTGCCTGGCGGGCTCAATCACTAGAGCGTGCCACCCTTGATCTCAAGGGTGGTGAGTTCAAGCCCCATATTGGGTGTGGAGCCTACTTAAAAAAAAAAAAAAAAATTAAACAATACTCAGCATACTGTTACAGTGTTTAGGCTTTTGAAATTTAGAAGTTTTTTTGTAGAAAGATTTTTGTTTTCATTATGGTTAAACCCCTGTTTTTTAGTGATTGTAGTTGGGAACGGTTGAGCTAGTTTTATTCTTTATTTTCAACTGACTGTATATCAGATTGAAAAACTTAACCACCTAACTGTCCTATATGTAATTCATATTTTCCATCTTGTTCAGAAAGACAAGACTGGTAAATAAGACTTAGACTGTTAAACACATTTCCGAAAAAAAAAAAAAGAGGATTCTGAGTTTTTAAGATAAGCTTATGCAGAAGCCATGTCATCTCTAAGCCTCTTTTCCATTCTGAGATTTCAAAGTACAGTTTCTTCCTTTTTATGCTCTCTTGGAGTTCTCAAATAACTGATTTTAGTTCCATAAAATTATAGCATATTACGTTTCAAATAATTATTGTTATTAAAATGTTCTATATACTCAAATGGACCATTTTTCTTTCTTTTACAGTGGCGGCTGAATACCTTTTTAGAAGTTTTTTTCATCTTGGACATTGGTGAATAAGTGAGGATTTGAGAAGCTCATGGAGTAAAAATTTGCCTATATGTTTTGTGTTTTTCTTTCATTTTTTGTCTTCCAAGGTGTTTTGTATTTGTAAATTACAACAGTTTCAAAATAAAGTTATCTTTTTCCATCATAGATATCAAATTTGATAGGCAAGAATGGGTTATTTTCCCTCCTTCCGTTCTTACTCTCCTTTCTTCTGTTCTTCATATTTTGCTTTATAGGAGAAATTAAAATGAAATACTGCACTTTCTGAGTGCACCTCTCTTGGATAAACATTTTCCTGTCATGGAAGAAGAAGCAGAGAAAGTAAAGGATGGTAAAGGTAATGAAAGAGTTTAAGGAGTTTTGTCCGTAAGCAGAATGCAAGCAGGTAGAGCTCCTGTAGAAGTTAGGTGCCAATGAAATAGCTTCCCGAAAATAACGATGAAAACTTCAGAGTGGGAGATCCTCTTCAGACAAACTAGTCACACTGTCATAAACATTTAGAGTTCTGAGATATGTGAAGAATTCACTGATGCTGGAATGTGAGATGAAAGATGCCATTCTTTCCCCTTTTAAAAAAAAGTAATGAGTTTATTCCCCTTTGGGGGGAGAGCCCCCAGTTTTTTTAGTCTGTTTGGTCTTTAGTTACTGTACTTTATTTCCCAAGTTCTAATATTTTTATAATAAATTGGTTAGCAGCACTGAGAATTGTTGAATTAGTATCTCCTACGTCTGAAACTAATATAACTAAGTTATACCTGAATAAAAAATGTTTTTAATTGGTTAGTAGCACATTTTTGATGAATGCCCTCTGATTCTTCATGAATAAGGTAGACAGAAGTTTGGTCTGGTTGGGCAGCGTTCCTCAGTTTTGGAACCCGTGCTCCCCAGAGCGAGGTCTGTTCTCATAGTAACTGATCTTCTGCCTGTTTTTGAAATGCTGCCAAGTACTTCAGCTTCCAATGAGTGGTTGTCTTCAAGGAACGAAAAATACAGCCTTGGATCTGTAATCATAGGGAGTCCATGTGGCCCCTTTTTACAGATACCAAGTTCCTTAAAGGCTAAAGTGTGTGTGTGTGCGCGCGCGCACACATGTACGTGCATGTGTATATATATGCACAAATGCGTATATTTGTACATACACGTAATACAGCATGCTGGAAAGTATTCTAAAATGCAGACTTGCTTTGCCTCTGGCAAATGTGTTTATCTTATTGGATAAGATAATTCTGAACAGTATTTTCTTGATAAAAGGTAATTATGAATCCCTGTTTATAGCATATATTATGGCTGTTCATTTTTTTGCTGGCTTGCTGGTTGACACACAGGTAAGGTGTTAAATACATATTTTATATTTATACATGTAAAATGAAGGCTGACCAGTAACTGACAGAATAACCTTCACACTCAATTGAATCTTACGTAGGAAAAAATACATTAGATTTTTTTTATTAGCCGTACTAGTGTATCTAAGAGCTAGTGCATTTGTGTTATAAAATAGTACTTGAACTTTAGCAAGAATAAGAATCATCTGAGAGTTTAAGCTACAGCTCTTCTAGCCCTAGAGATTGATTCAGTAGGTCTGAGTGGGTCTGAGAATGTGCGTTTCGTAATGGCTGCTGGTACGTGGACCTTAATAGTGTTTTTTTGTTTTGTTCTGTTTTGTTTTTAGATTTTAAGCAATCTCTACACCCAGTGTGGGACTTAGAACCCAAGATCAAGTCACATGTTCTACTGATTGAGCCAGCCAGGTGCCCCCAAAAGTTGCTAATGGTTTTGTGTTGCTTAAATACCTATACCAAAATAAAAGAATGCTCTTTTTATGGTAGTTCTGCCATTTCCATGAACCCCTATCCCTTAGAGCAAGTGCTTGGCCACCTAGTCCACTAGACTAACCTCTAATCACAAAAAGTAACAGAAAAATGCACATCGAGGAAGGAGACAGCAATAGTCCAGACAGCATGGCAGCCCCCTGTCGGAAATGTAGGAAATAAAGCCTGGTTCCAATTCCAGTTACTTTGTTACTGCTTAAAAACGGTGTTTTACTCCAAAATCTGCCCTTGGGCCATTTGTCTCTCATTTCTTAGGAAGGTTCTACTTGGAATGAATGGTATTTAATTTAACCTGAGTGCAGGAGGCACCACTGTGTTCTGTGTTTGAAGGAGCACCTTATGTCAGAAAGTTTAAATGAGCTTAAAATGAGCTGAATTCTACCTCTTATGTTACACACTGGTCATAATTTTGCTAGAGAAGGTCTTTAGGGTAGATTTCAAGATTGTTTGGATGCAGTTGTCCCATTTTCTGAGGCTTATCCTACCTACACCATTCTCATCCCATAGCCACTCTTACAGTCCTGCTTTTGCCTGTCTCCCTCGTGCTTTTTCGTCTCCTAATCAGTCTTGCTTATAGTGTGGTTTGTGGGCTCTGGGATGTCTTGCTATCATGAAATGGCTCATTGAAATAGGACATCAGTCAATTCACTAATTACATGTATCTGCATTCTGCCAAACACTTGTCGAATTTCTAAATGAATATTATTACAAGTGTTGACGGACTAGTAGAGGTTGGAGCCCATGCTTTATAGGATTAATGATACATAAGGCCTTAAGTTTTCAAACTATTCCTTCTCAGTTGATCCTCGCAATAACCCTGTGACAAGTAACGTAGATACTGTATTCTCCAAAATAATGTCTACAGTTTGCTGCTTAGCCCTGCACTGCCGCACCATTGCACCTGGGTATTTTCCCTTTGTTGTTGGCCCCACTAACATAGAAGTTCCAGGGGAGAGACATGTTGTCTAATTTATTGCCAAATCCCAAGTGCCTAGGGCAGTGTCTGCATGCAGTAGCCACTGCTTCCTAAATGAAGGAAGCAGGTGTTAGGGACATTGCAGATTTAACAGTTTCTTGTTTGTAAGGGCAGCACAGAACATGGCAGTTTAGATCACTGGGCCTAGTACCGTGCCCGAAGCAAATCCTTAACTTTCCTGGGTCAGAGCAACCTAGAATCAGAAAATTAATATACACATATGTGTTGTATGTGTGTGTGACTGGTTTTTGATAAAAGAACACATACATATATGTGTGTGTACATTACTTTTCTTTACATATCTGCCTGCACCATGTCTTAAACTGCATACTCCTTAGCTCTCAACTTAGAACGTAGCAGTTCTGGGTTTTTACCCTTCTTCTGTGCTTTCTTTCCCCTCCCTGCCAATGGTCTATATAGAAAATCATTTCCTTCTCCATTAATGATTTAGGATTCCCTCCTGTATCTCCATATGGCAATGTAATTTATGTTTTTTTTTTTTTAATGTGATTACTTTTAGTATCAGTACAATTTGTAAGGTTCATTCCCTGCTTCAAGAGCCACACAGGACATTCGGGGGCCACCTGCAGTCTTGACTGCGGACGAGCCGGCCTTGAAAGACAGGACTTACACTTGGAGCAGATGATTCTAAAATTGACCAGGGTAGCACTCTCTTTTCTAGAATGTTTTCAAGGCCTTGTGAACCAAACAAAACAAAAACCTAGACTGGAGGACTAGGAAAACTAGCCAGTTTTTTCGACGCTTCTGGCATTATTCTAAGGGCATAAAAGGCCCTGCCCTTCCCCTATAGATGTGGAAGGGCTTTGAAGGCTAGACTGTGTAGACATGACTGATTATTTCTATGTGTTTTTGGGAGGTCAGGAGGGCAGAACCAAGGGAAAATATGTCAGGGCACTTGTTGCAGTAAGTCACAATAAAGTGAGGCAGTAACGAAGCAAGCTCATCGCCCTCTCAGGGAAGAACGTGGTCGCACCGACAGTGTGTAGGGCACATGCATCGAACGTGTCGCCTTAGCTGAAGTTTCGTGACCTGTTGGAACTGCAGTCTCCTGATCTTCAGAATGGGGATGTTAATGCCCAGCTTTCAGTGTGCAATTCCCTTTGGTCAGAAAATACAGGTGAATGAAGTGGGCACAGTGCCTGGAACATTGGTATTTCAATGCTAAATCTTGTGTTTTCTCTGATCCTTCCCGCTCCTCAGAGGCAGGGTTCGCTGAAGCTCTATTTGGCTGGCCTTCCTCCATTGGTACAGGCTGGAGTTTGGGTTATCTCTGTACAGCTATGTCTGTTGTCCTGATAGCTTGCCCACAGTCATGCTAAAATAATTTCTCACATCGTCTGTTTCCTAACCCAAAGTGCAAGCCACTCACATTTACCAAAGGCCTGGGGGAATTTAGGTTGAATTCAGTGAACTGATTCCCTACTCTATGCTGAGAAGTTGGCTAGGTACTGGCAATAAGAAGGTGTTCCTTCCCTTCCCCTTCCCCTCTCTTTCTTTTCCTTCCTTCATTCCTTCCTTCCTTCCTTCACTCATTCCCTCCCTCCCTTCCTTCCTCCTCCCTCCCTCCCTTCTCTCTCCCTTTCTTTCTTTCTTTCTTTCGTTCTTTCGTTCTTTCGTTCTTTCTTTCGTTCTTTCTTTTTCTTCTTTCTTCTTTTCTTCTTTCTTTCTTCTTTCTCTTTCTTTCTTTCTCTCCCTTTCTCTTTTCTTCTTTTTCTTTCTTTCCTTCTCTTTCTTTCTTCTTTCTCCTTCCTTCCTTCCTTCCTTCCTTCCTTCCTTCCTTCCTTCCTTCCTTCCTTCCTTCCCTGTTTTTATGAAGATTTTATTTATTTGACAGAGAGAGCGAGCACAAGCAGGGGGAGCAACAGGCAGAGACAGAGGGAAAAGCAGGCTTCCCATGAAGCAGGGAGTTTGGGATCATAACCTGACCTGAAGGCAGACGCTTAACGACTGAACCAGCCAGGCACCCCAGAAGGTGTGCTTTCTTAAGAAGCAAGAAGAAAGTGTGTAACCTCAACCCTGGCTGTGTAAAGAGGTTGCAAAAACTCCTATTGGGACATTTATTCTGACCACTTTCCTAGTCATTGTAGGATAGAAAGAGGTACATCCAACAGTACATTAAAAGGATTATCCATCATGACCAAGGTGGGATTCATACCTGGGATGCAAGTGTGGTTCAACATTCGCAAATCAATCAGTGTGATACATCATGTCAACAAGAAAAGATTCAGGAACCATATGATCCTCTCAATTGATGCAGAAAAAGCATTTGACAAAATACAGCATCCTTTCCTGATTAAAACCCTTCAGAATGTAGGAATAGAGGGTACATTTCTCAATCTCATAAAAGCCATCTATGAAAAGCCTACTGCAAATATTATTCTCAATGGGGAAAAGCTGGAAGCCTTTCCCTTAAGATCAGGAACACGACAAGGATGCCCACTCTCGCCACTATTATTCAACATAGTACTAGAAGTCCTTGCAACAGCAATCAGAAGACAAAAAGGGATCAAAGGTATCCAAATCGGCAAAGAAGAAGTCAAACTGTCTCTCTTTGCAGATGACATGATACTCTATATGGAAAACCCAAAGGAACCCACTCCCAAACTACTGGAAGTTATAGAACAATTCGGTAATGTGGCAGGATACAAAATCAATGCTCAGAAATCAGTTGCATTTCTATACACACACAATGAGACTGAAGAAAGAGAAAGTAGGGAATNCATTTACAATAGCACCAAAAACCATACGTTACCTTGGAATTAACCAGAGATGTAAAGGACCTATAGATTCTAGAAACTATAAATCACTCTTGAAAGACATTGAGGAAGACATAAAAAGATGGAAAAATATTCCAAGCTCATGGATTGGAAGAATTAACATAGTTAAAATGTCCATGCTACCCAGAGCAATCTACACTTTCAATGCTATCCCGATCAAAATACCGAGGACATTTTTCAAANCATTTAC
The DNA here is from genome assembly GCF_002007445.2 of Ailuropoda melanoleuca. NCBI lineage: Eukaryota > Metazoa > Chordata > Mammalia > Carnivora > Ursidae > Ailuropoda > Ailuropoda melanoleuca. Next base: position 117,178,377 of record NC_048218.1, on the reverse strand, counting down.
AATAGCACCAAAAACCATACGTTACCTTGGAATTAACCAGAGATGTAAAGGACCTATAGATTCTAGAAACTATAAATCACTCTTGAAAGACATTGAGGAAGACATAAAAAGATGGAAAAATATTCCAAGCTCATGGATTGGAAGAATTAACATAGTTAAAATGTCCATGCTACCCAGAGCAATCTACACTTTCAATGCTATCCCGATCAAAATACCGAGGACATTTTTCAAAGAACTGGAACAAATAGTCCTTAAATTTGTATGGAACCAGAAAAGGCCCTGAATCGCCAAGGAACTGTTGAAAAGAAAAAACAAAGCTGGAGGCATCACAATGCCAGATTTCGAGCTGTACTACAAAGCTCTGATCACAAAGACAGCATAGTCCTGGCACAAAAACAGACACATAGACCAATGGAACAGAATAGAGAACCCAGAAATGGACCCTCGGCTCTTTGGGCAACTAATCTTTGATAAAGCAGGAAAAAACATCCGGTGGAAAAAAGACAGTCTCTTCAATAAATGGTGCTGGGAAAATTGGACAGCTACATGCAAAAGAATGAAACTTGACCACTCTCTCACACCATACACAAAAATAAACTCCAAATGGATGAAAGACCTCAATGTGAGACAGGAATCCATCAAAATTCTAGAGGAGAACATAGGCAGCAACCTCTACGACATTGGCCAGAGCAATCTTTTTCATGACACATCTCCAAAGGCAAGAGAAACAAAAGATAAAATGAACTTATGGGACTTTATCAGGATAAAGAGCTTCTGCACAGCCAAGGAAACAGTCAAAAAAACTAAGAGACAGCCCACGGAATGGGAGAATATATTTGCAAAGGACACCACAGATAAAGGACTGGTATCCAAGATCTACAAAGAACTTCTCAAACTCAATACACGAGAAACAAATAAACAAATCATAAAATGGGCAGAAGATATGAACAGACACTTTTCCAATGAAGACATACAAATGGCTAACAGACACATGAAAAAATGTTCAAAATCATTAGCCATCAGGGAAATTCAAATCAAAACCACACTGAGATACCACCTTACGCCAGTTAGAATGGCAAAGATAGACAAGGCAAGAAACAACAATTGTTGGAGAGGATGTGGAGAAAGGGGATCCCTCCTACATTGTTGGTGGGAATGCAAGTTGGTACAGCCACTCTGGAAAACAGTGTGGAGGTCCCTTAAAAAGTTAAAAATTGAACTACCCTATGACCCAGCCATTGCACTACTGGGTGTTTACCCCAAAGATACAGACGTAGTAAAGAGAAGGGCCATATGCACCCCAATGTTCATAGCAGCATTGTCCACAATAGCTAAATCGTTGAAGGAGCCGAGATGCCCTTCAACAGATGACTGGATTAAGAAGCTGTGGTCCATATATACAATGGAATATTACTCAGCTATCAGAAAGAACGAATTCTCAACATTTGCTGCAACATGGACGGCACTGGAGGAGATAATGCTAAGTGAAATAAGTCAAGCAGAGAAAGACAATTATCATATGATTTCTCTCATCTATGGAACATAAGAACTAGGANACTAGGATGATCAGTAGGGGAAGAAAGGGATAAAGAAAGGGGGGGTAATCAGAAGGGGGAATGAAACATGAGAGACTATGGACTATGAGAAACAAACTGAGGACTTCAGAGGGGAGGGGGGTGGGGGAATGGGATAGGTTGGTGGTGGGTAGTAAGGAGGGCACGTATTGCATGGTGCACTGGGTGTTATACACAACTTGGAGCATCGAACTTTACATTGGAATCCGGGGATGTACTGTATGGTGACTAACATAATATAATAAAAAATCATTTAAAAAAAAAAAAGAAAGAGGTACAAGCACTGCAGACAATAGAAAATGGTATGGTTAGTCCTTGTAGTAAGCTGTGTAGTTGCTCTCTCGACATTTTAAAATGGTGCACTTTGGGGGCCTGGCTGGCTTATCTGGTAGAGCATGCAACTCTTGACCTCGGGGTTGTAAGTTTAAGCCCCACGTTGGGTGTAGAGATAACTTAAAAAATTTAAAAATAAAAAAAATGAAACAAAAATTGTGCATTTTACCTGTTTAGTCTCTGAAGAAATTGGGGAAGATGATTTCAAAGTGCTTTTCTGTGATCTCGTTTATTCTGAGAGGATTCTGAGGTGTCTGTAAAGGCCCATACCCTGCCAAAGCTGGCCTTCCTTTCAAGAGCACGCATTGAGTCTGCAGTGTTTTTCTTCTCACACCAAGTGTATGTCGTTTTTCCATGCTGTTCTCCAATCCTGTGACACCAACTGAATGTCCAGCGATTCGTTTCAATTCTGGCCCTGTGTCCCTAGAGTTAGTGTTGGGGCACACAAGTTCAAGGGTTCAGTCCCACAAGACGGCCCTCACCTCAGATGCCAGTGGCAAGTGGGGTCCCCAGATGTCCAGACGACTGCCCACCTGACCATACGTGTGGGGGTGCTCACAGTCCAGCCCCTTCAGATTTGATAATTCACTAGAAATGACTCACAACTCAGGAGACTGCTCTACCTTTATCTTTATTATAAAAGATACAACTCAGAAACAGCCAAATGGAGGGGATGTGTACGGCAGGTTATGGAGGGGGGGAGGAAGAGGGCACAGAGCTTCCGTATCCTCCCTAACACATGGATGTGTTCACCAACATGGAAGCTCCCTGAATCCCAACATGTAGGGGTGTTGTTCTATTGAGGCATCATTTATGTAGGTATGGTTGATTAAATCAGTAGCTACTGGTGTTTAGATTTAATTTCCAGTCTCTTTTCTGACCCAGAGGAATACTCTAATACTGGTTGGCTTTCAGTCGTCAGCCTCCATCCTGAATCCACTTGGGGACCTGCCAAGACTCACCTCATTAGCCTAAATTCAAGTGTAGTCAAAAGAGGCTCCTTATAAATTACAAAAGACACCCGTATTGCAAGAAATTTCAAGAGTTTTAGGAGCTCTGTACCAGGAACCAGGGACAAAGACCAAATGTATATATATATTTTTATTATACCATAGGGTCCTTAATGAAAAGGGAGGGACTCGAGAGTATATATATGAATGTGTAGTGTGTGAGTGTATGTACATATACAACTGTATTTCTATGCTGTATATTTAAAGAAATATATGTTGACCATTCTCAATATTTATTACACATTAGTCTTTCCCCAATGTATTATTGTTCAGTAGTAACGTGTTTAATGTAAGAGTCTTTACAGACAAACTTGAGCAGCTAAACTTGTAAAAAAAAATGTTAGCGTTTGAGGAAGCATACAAGATCCTCAAATCTATCCTCCTATTTTACAAAAGAGGATGTTCCAGCACTCCCATCACATTTATGATTGGCCTTCAGAATTCTACCATAGGTAGACCTCCATTCTTCATGTATGTATGTATGTATGTATGTATGAGTGTATGTATTTACTTATTTAACTTACTACTCTATGTATTATCAATATGGACTCATTGACTCACTTTTTAATGGTTTATAATACAATTATGTCAAATTTGTCATTATGAAAAATTACATTAAAAACAAAAATAATAAATACCCAAAACTCCTCACTTGCTAAGTATTTCTTTTTTCAGGGTTCTGCTCAGTTGTTTCCTTTACCTGACCTGGATTGTCCGAGTTAGTTGCTGCACAAATAGGGTTATTAAGAGTACAACGTTTTTTCACCCATTCTAAATGCCATCTGTCAATATTATGTGTCTTAATGTTGACTTGACCAGACCTAGACTAAGCCATCATCAGAACCAGCAGTTGCAAAACTATACTTGTAAATTAGACTGAATATCTGAATGTTCTATAGCAGGAAGATATAAAGAATAAAATCAAGGGGTAATGTGTAGGGCCAATAAAAAATACGTAATGTGTAAAACAAAAATACATATTGTGTGAAACAAGTTTCAGGTAATAATACTTAGCCTTACTCAAATTACATGTTGTGCATTCTTCTATTTTCTATTACTTGTACTCTGTTTTATTAAAAAAAAAAAAAAGGCTTCCATGAAGTAGAAGGGGCAGAGGGTTACTGCTTTCAGCCTCTAAAGGACAGAGGAGTCAGAGAATGAACTCATCATTAACAGCCAGCATAGACTGAAGACCTGAGGTTCTTTGAATATTCAAGACTATGTAAGTCCTCAGGACCTTTGCATGACCCAGGGCCTGGTGGGACAATCTTTGTAAACAGCCGAGGCAGAATTTCTGACAACTTATAGGATGGGGCTTTGGAACAGTTAAACCTTTATTAGTCAAAAAAGACAGTGTGAATTTCTCATATTCTAGTTTTATGGTCTGAAACTAATGCCTGGTATGTTCTGTAGCTATAAACCTTTGAGCCTCTCACATACATACATTTTATCAAACTAATTAAGGAGTAAGGTTTTTAGTTAAGTGGTACAGAGGCTTGTAAATAATATCAACCTTCAGCTTCAACCCTTTGACTTGCCAGTCCCATTGTCTAGAAGCCTGACTTTTATTTTAGCTGTTTCTTCTGGTAATTCTGTTAATCTCAAAATCATAGGAATTACTTCTAGGTTCACCTGCTTAGATATACTATTGATTCTCTGTTATGATGGATGATATTTTATTAGCTCATTACATGCCTGCTGCTTTTCCTTCTCCATCTTCCTAATATAACTACTGTTTTTAATTGCCCTGGCTACCTTCATGCCCTTGAATAATATATTTACACCTCAATTTTCTGTTTTAACAGTGTGGGCAGTATCTTTTTTAACTCCCCACCTTAAGGATGAGGGTATTTGTGGACTGTCTTTCTCTTTATTTGGCTGCTGCTTTCCATCGCCTCTCAGCTCTCACAATTTGAACTTTTACATTTTCAGACTTGATAGCATTTATTCTTGTCACTTTTTGCTTTGTAAATAGGTAGATTCTAAAAGTTAAAAAATTGGGGGGCCAGGGTGGCTCAGTCATTAAGCATCTGCCTTCGGCTCAGGGTGTGATCCCAGGGTCCTGGGATCGAGCCCCCGCATCAGGCTCCTCTGCTGGGAGCCTGCTTCTTCCTCTCCCACTCCCCCTGCTTGTGTTCCATCTCTGGCTGGCTGTCTCTCTCTGTCAAATAAATGAATAAAATCTTAAAAAAAATAAAAGTTAAAAAATTAATAAGTGTTGTTTACATTACTATAACAAAATAAATGTTGCCAACTTCCCAGCCAAGTAATGTATTATGGTTACATTGTGTTTTTATTTCTATTTTCCTTAACATTGTCTGCCTTTATCACTGTGTCCCAAGGAGTACCACATATATGGCATTTTCCCTTCTCTGCATGGCTCCCACCTCCCTCTGGAGCCCTTGGTCCTCCAACTCCAGTACAGGCAAAGTATTTTCTTGACCTGACACACAGAGTCATCCTTATATCTTTCTTCCTTTGATTCCCTGAATTAGTTATAATGTTTTCCAGATTCTAAGTTTTTCACTTGCTTGGTTTGTTCTTTTATTTTGCTGTAATTTATTACCAATAAATTCCTAAGTAAAAGTGTAAGAGATCAAATATCTTTAGTCTAATCTCACACTTGATTGATAGTTTTATTGCATATGAAAAACTTGGTTCTAGACAACTTAAATATTTCCCTCAGAACTTTGAAGATATTTATAATTAATACCTTTGATAATATAGTGCTGCCAAGAAATATATTTCCAGTGTGATTCTCATTCTTTGTTGATGAGTTTTGTTATAATTATTTTTTTTCGGTTTTTGGTTTTATTTAAATTCAAGTTAGTTAACATAGTGTCTTATTAATTTCGGGGTCAAATTTAGTGATTCATCAGTTACGTATAACACCCAGTGCTCATCACATCATGTGCCCTCCTTAATGCCCATCACCCAGTTACCCCATCCCCCTACCTACCTTCCCTCCAGCAACCCTCAGTTTGTTTCCCAGCGTCAAGTGTCTCTCATGGTTTGGCTCCCTCTCTGATTTCTTCCCATTCAGATTTCCCTCCCTTCCTCTATGATCCACTGCACTATTTCTTATATTCCACACATGAGTGAAACCATATGATAATTGTCTTTCTCTGGTTGACTTATTTAACTTCACATAATACCCTCCAGTTCCATCCATGTCAATGTAAATGATAGGTATTCATCCTTTCTGATGGCTGAGTAATATTCCATTTTATATATGAACCACATCTTCTTTATCCATTCATCTGTTGAAGGACATTTTGCTTCCTTCCACAGTTTGGCTATTGTGGACATTGCTGCTATGAACATTGGGGTGCAGGTAGGTGCCCCTTCTTTTCACTACATCTATATCTTTGGGGCAAATACCCAGTAGTGCAATGGCTGGGTCCTAAGGTGGCTCTATTTTTAACTTCCTGAGGAATCTCCACACTGTTTTCCAGAGTTGCTGTATCAGCTTGGATTCCCACCAACAGTGTAAAAGGGATCCCCTTTCTCCACATCTTTGCCAACATTTCTTGTTCCCTGTCTTGTTAATTTTAGCCCTTCTAACTCGTGTAATGTGATATCGCATTGTGGTTTTGATTTGTATTTTTCTGGTGACAAGTGATGTGGATCATTTTTTCATGTATTCTTTTGTCCATTTGCATGTATTTGGAGAAGTGTCTTTTCATGTCTTCTGCACATTTCTTGAATAGATTATCTGGTTTTTAGGTGTTCAGTTTGATAAGTTCTGTATAGATCTTGGATACCAGCCCTTTATCTGTATGTCAATTGCAAATATCTTCTCCCATTCCGTGGGTTGCCTCTTAGTTTTGTTGACTGTATCCCTTGTCATGCAGAAGCTTTTTATCTCGATGAAGTCCCAATAGTTCATTTTTGCTTTTGTTTCCCTTGACTTTAGAGATATATCTTGCAAGAAGTTGCTGTGGCTGAGGTCAAAGAGGTTGTTGCCTGTGTTCTTCTCCAGGATTTTGATGGATTCCAGTCTCACATTTAGATCTTTCATCCATTTTAAGTTTATCTTTGTGTATGGTGTAAGAGAATGGTCCAGTCTCATTTTTTTAAAAGATTTTATTTATTTATTTTTTAAGAGAGAGAGACAGCCAGCAAGAGAGGGAACACAAGCATGGGGAGTGGGAGAGAAAGAAGCAGGCTCCCAGCAGAAGAGCCTGACATGGAGCTCGATCCCAGAACTCCGGGATCACGCCCTGAGCCGAAGGCAGACGCTCAACGACTGAGCCACTCAGGTACCCCAGTCAGTCTCATTTTTTTTGCATGTCCAATTTTCCCAGCACCATTTATTGAAGAGACTGTCTTTTTTTCCATTGGGTGTTCTTTCCTGCTTTGTCAAAGATTAGTAGACCTAGAGTTGAGGGTCCATTTCTGGGTTCTCTATTCTGTTCCACTGATCTATGTGTCTGTTTTTGTGCCAGTACCATGCTATCTTGATTATCACAGCTTTGTAATATAGCTTGAAGCCAGGCATTGTGATGCCCCCAGCCTTGGCTTTCTTTTCCCAAATTGCCCTGATGATTTGGGATCTTTTCTGCTTCCATACAAATTTTAGGATTTTTTAGGCTCTATGAAAAATCTCAATGGTATTGAACAGGGATTGCATTGAATGTGTAGATTTCTCTGGGCATCACAGACATTTTAACAATGTTTATTCTTCCAATCCATGAGCATGGAATATTTTTCCATCTCTTTGTGTCTTCCTCAATTTCTTTCATCACTGTTCCATAGTTTCTAGAGTACAGACCCTTCACCTCTTTGGTTAGGTTTATCCCTAGGTATTTTATGGTTTTTGGTATAATTGTAAATGGAATCAATTTCTTAATTTCTCTATCTTCAGTCACATTGATAGTGTACAGAAATGCAACTGATTCCTGTGCATTGATTTTGTATCCTGCCATGTTGCTGAATTGCTGTATGAGTTCTAGCCATTCTTTGGTGGAATCTTTCTGTTTTCCACATAAAGTATCATGTCATCTGTGAAGACAGAGTTTGAATTCTTTACCAGTTTGAATGCCTTTTATTTCTTTTTGTTGCTGATTGCTGAGGCTAGGACTTCCACTATGTTGAACAAGAGTGGTAGGAGTGGACATCCCTGTAATGTTCCTAACCTTAAGGGAAAAGCTCTGAGTTTTCCCCATTGAGAATGATATTCGCTGTGGGGTTTTCATAGATGGCTTTCATGATATTGAGGTATGTTCCCTCTGTCCCTATATTTTGGACCATTTTAGTCAGGAAAGGATGCTGTATTTTGTCAAATGCTTTTTCTGTATCAAGTGAGAGGATCATATGGTTCTTGTATTTTCTTTTATTAATGTGATCTATCACATTGTTTGATTTGCAAATGTTGAACCGTCCTTGCATCCCAGGAATAAATCCTACCTGGTTGTGGTGAATAATCCTTTTACTGTTATGTTGGATCCTATTGGCTAGTATCTTGGTGAGGATTTTGGCATCCATGTTCATCAAGGATATTGCTCTGTAATTCTCCGTTTTTGGTAGGGTCTTTTTCTGGTTTGGGGATCAAGGTAATTCTGGCCTCATAGAGCGACTTTGGAAGTTTTCCTTCCATTTCTATTTTTTGAAAGAGCTTCTGAGGAATAGGTATTATTTCCTCTTTAAATGTTTGGTAGAATTCCTCTGGGAAGCTGTCTGGCCCTCGACTCTTGTTTTTTGGGAGGTTTTTGATTACTGTTTCAATTTCCTTGCTGATTATTGGTCTGTTCAGATTTTGTACCTCTTCCTGTTTCAGTCTTGGTAGTGTATAAGTTTCCAGGTAGTTTATAAGTTCCCAAGAAATTCCATTTCTTCTAGAATGCCTAATTTGTTGGCATATAGTTGCTCATAATATGTTCCTAAAATTGTTTGTATTTCCTTGGTGTTGGTCATGATCTCTCCCCTTTCATTCATGATTTTATTAATTTGGGTCCTTTCTCTTTTCTTTTTGATAAGTCTGGTTAGAGGTTTATTGATCTTAATTCTTTCAAGGAACCAGCGTCTAGTTTCATTGATCTGTTATACTGTTCTTCTGGTTTCTATTTCATTGATTTTTGCTCTAATCTTTCTTATTTCTCTTCTCCTGCTTGGTTTAGGCTTTCTTTGCTGTTCTTTCTCCAGCTCCTTTAGGTGTAAGGTTAACTTGCTTATTTGGGATTTTTCTAATTTTTTGAGAGAGGTTTGGATTGCTATGTACTTCCCTCTTAGGACTGTCTTTTCTGTATCCCAGAAGTTTTGAACCAATGTGTTTTCATTCTCATTAGTTTCCATGGATTTTTTAAGTTCTTCTTTAATTTCCTGATTGACCCAGTCATTCTTTAGCAAGATACTCTTTAACCTTTATGTGTTTGAGTTCCTTCCAAATTTCCTCTTGTGATTGAGTTCAAGTTTCAAAGCTTTGTTGTCTGAAAATATGCAGGGAATAATCTCAATCTTTTGGTATCAGTTGAGACCTGATTTGTGACCCAGTATGTGTTCTATTCTGGAGAATGTTCTAGGTACACCCGAGAAGAATGTGTATTCCATTGTTTTAGAATGGAATGTTCTGTATATATCTGTGAAGTCCATCTGATCCAGTGTGTCATTCAAAGCCCTGTTTCTTGTTTCTTTGTTGATCTTCTGCTTAAATGATCTGTCCATTGCTATGAGTGGGGTGTTAAAGTCCCTTACTATTATTGTATTATTATCAATGTGTTTCTTTACTCTGGTTATTAATTGGTTTATATAATTGGCTGCTCTCGTGTTGGGGGCATAAATATTTACAATTGTTAGATCTTGTTGGATGGATGCTTTAAGTATGATACAGTTTTCCTCTTCATCTCTTATTACAATCTTTGATTTAAAATCTAATTTGCCTGATATGATTATTGCTACCCCAGGTTTCTTTTGAGGTCCATTAGCGTGGTAAATGGTCCTTCACCCCTTCACTTTCAGTCTGGAGGTGACTGTAGGTCTAAAATGAGTGCCTTGTAGACAGCATATGGATGGGGCTTGCTTTTTTATCTAATCTGATACCCTGTGTCTTTTGGTTGGAGCATTAAGCCCATTTGCATCCAGAGTAAGTATTGAAAGATATGAATTTAGTGTAAAGTCCCTGTTTCTGTAGATTGTCTCTGTTTCTTTCTGGTCTATGTGACTCTTGGGGTCTCTCTTCACTTACAGTATCCCCCTTAATATTTCTAGCAGGGCTGGCTTGCTGGTCACATATTCTTTCAGTTTCTGTCTGTCCTGGAAACTCTTCATCTCTCTTTCCATTCTGAATGACAGCCTTGCTGGATAAAGTAGACTTGGCTGTATGTTCTTCTCATTTAGTGCCCTGAATACATCATGGTGGCCCTTTCTGGCCTCCCAGGTTTCTGTGGATAGGTCTGATGTTATTCTGATGTTCCTCCGTCCATAGGTATGAAACCTCCTCTCGTGAGCTGCTTTGTGGATAGCTGCTTTTTCTCTAATACTTGCAAGCTTCACTATTATATGTCGGGTTGTTGATCTATTGTTATTGATTTTGGAAGGTGTTCTTTGTCTCTTAGGCAAGAATGCTTGTTTGCTTTGCCAGATTGGGTAAGTTCTCAGCTATGATTTGTTCAAAATATCTTCTGGACCTCTCTTTCTCTCTCCATCCCCTCAGTCACCCCAGTAATTCTGACATTTTTTTCTTTTCAGGGCATTATTAAATTCTCAAAGCCTTTCTTCAAGGGCACTCTGAGTTGTCTTTCTCTCTTTTCCTCAACTTCCTTCCTTTCCATCAGCCTATCCTCTAGATTGTTAAATCTCTCTTCTGCTTCATTTACCCTAGCTGTTAGAGCATCCAATTTATTTATTATTTTTTAATAATATTTATTTTGTTATCTTAGTCACCATACAGTACATCCCCAGTTCTTGATGCAATGTTCCATGATTCATTATTTGCATATAACAGCCAGTGCACCATGCAATATGTGCCCTCCTTAATACCCATCACTGGCCTATCCCATTCCCCCACACTCCTCCCCTCTGAAGCCCTCAGATTCTTTCCCAGAGTCCACAGTATCTCATGGATCATTCCCCCTTCTGTTTATCCCCCCTTCATTTTTTCCTTCCTTCTCCTACTGATCTTCCTCTTTCTTATGTCCCATTAATCTGTGAAACCATATGATAATTGTCTTTCTCTGCTTGACTTATTTCACTTAGCATAATCTACTCCAGTCCCGCCCATGTTGCTGCAAATGTTGGGTAATCGTTCTTTCTGATGGCTGAGTAATATTCCATTGTATAAATGGACCACATCTTTCTTAATCCAGTCATCTGTTGAAGGACATCTTGGCTCCTTCCACAATTTAGCTATTGTGGACAATGCTGCTATGAACATTGGGGTGCATATGGCCCTTCTCTTCACTACTTCTGTATCTTTGGGGTAAATACCCAGTAGCGCAATTGCTGGATCATAGGGAAGCTCAATTTTTAACTTTTTAAGGGACCTCCACACTGTTGTCCAGAGTGGCTGTACCAACTTGCATTCCCACCTGAAGTGTAAGAGGTATCCCCTTTCACCACATCCTCTCCAACATTTGTTTTTTCCTGCCTTGTCCATTTTTGCCATTCTAACTGGAGTAGGTGGTATCTCAATGTGGTTTTGATTTGAATTTCCCTGATGGCTAATGATTTTGAACATTTTTTCATGTGTCTGTTAGCCATTTGGAGGTCTTCATTGGAAAAGTGTCTATTCATATCTTCTGCCCATTTTATGATTTGTTTGTTTCTCGTGTATTGATTTTGAAAAGTTCTTTGTAGATCTTGGATACCAGTCCCTTATCTGTAGTGTCCTTTGCAAATATCTTCTCCCATTCCATGGGCTGCCTCTTAGTTTTTTTAGGTGTTTCCTTGGCTGTGCAGAAGCTTTTGATCTTGATGAAGTCCCACAGGTTCATTTTTTCTTCTGTTTCACTTGCCTTTGGAGATGTGTCATGAAAAACGTTGCCGTGGCCGATGTCAAAGAGGTTGCAGCCTATGTTCTCCTCTAGGATTTTGATGGATTCCTGTCTCACATCGAGGTTTTTCAACCATTTGGAGTTTATTTTTGTGTATGGTGTGAGAGAGTGGTCAAGTTTCATTCTTTTGCATGTAGCTGTTCAATTTTCCCAGCATCATTTATTGAAGAGACTGTCTATTTTCGACTGGATGTTTTTTCCTGCTTTATCAAAGATTAGTTGGTCAAAGAGCCAAGGGTCCATTTCTGGTTTCTCTATTCTGTTCCATTGGTCTATGTGTCGTTTTTATGCCAGTACTATGCTGTCTTTGTGATCACAGCTTTGTAGTATAGTGTGTAGTCTGGCAACGTGATGCCCCTAGCTTTGTTTTTCCTTTTCAACAATTCCTTGGAGATTTGGGGTCTTTTCTGGTTCCACACAAATTTAAGGGCTGTTTGTTCCAGTTCTTCGAAAAATGTCCTCGGTATTTTGATCGGGATGGCATTGAAAGTGTAGATTGCTCTGGGTAGCATGGACATTTTAACTATGTTTATTCTTCCGATCCATGAGCATGGAATATTTTTCCATCTTTTTGTGTCTTCTTCAATGTATTTCAAGAGTGATTTGTAGTGTCTAGAATATAGATCCTTTACGTTTCTGGTTAAGTTCATTCCCAGATAACGTATGATTTTTGGTGCTATTATAAATGGAATGGATTCTCTAATTTCTCTTTCTTCAGTCTCATTGTTCATGTATAGAAATGCAACTAATTTCTGAGCATTGATTTTGTATCCCGCCACATTACTGAATTGTTTTATAAGTTCTAGTAGTTTGGGGGTGGATTCTTTTGGGTTTTATATATAGAGTATCATGTCATCTGCGAAGAGAAACAGTTTGACTTCTTCTTTGCCGATTTGGATACCTTTGATCCCTTTTTGTCTTCTGATTGCTGTTGCAAGGACTTCTAGTACTATGTTGAATAATAGTGGCGAGAGTGGGCATCCTTGTCGTGTTCCTGATCTTAAGGGAAAGGCTTCCAGCTTTTCCCCATTGAGAATAATGCTTGCAGTAGGCTTTTCATAGATGGCTTTTATGAGATTGAGAAATGTACCCTCTATTCCTACACTCTGAAGGGTTTTAATCAGGAAAGGATGCTGTATTTTGTCAAATGCTTTTTCTGCATCAATTGAGAGGATCATATGGTTCTTGAGTCTTTTCTTGTTGATATGATGTATCACATTGATTGATTTGCGANATGTTGAATGACCCTTGCATCCCAGGTATGAATCCCACTTCGTTTTGATAGATAATCCTTTTAATGTACTTTTGGATCCTATTAAGTAGGATCTTGTTGAGAATCTTGGTGTCCATATCCATCCGGGAAATCGGTCTGTAATTTTCCTTTTTGATGGGGTCTTTGCCTCGTTTGGGGATCAAGGTAATACTGGCCTCACAGAATGAGTTTGGTAGTTTCCCTTCTGTTTCTATTTTTTGAAACAGCTTCAGGAGAATAGGTGTTATTTCTTCTTTGAATGTTTGGTAGAATTCCCCTGGGAATCCATCAGGCCCTGGACTCTTGTTTTTGGTGAGGTTTTTGATCACTGCTTCAATCTCTTCATAGTTAATCGGTCTGTTTAAATACTCAATTTCTTCCTGTTTCAGTCTTGGTAGTTTATAGGTTTCCAGGAAGGCCTCCATCTCTTCCAGATTGTTTAGTTTTTTGGCATATAGCTGTTGATAAAAGTTTCTAATAATCCTTGCAATTTCAATGGTGCTGGTCGTGANGATTTCATTGGTGTTGGTTGTGATCTCACCCCTTTTATTCATAATTTTATTAATTTGGGTCCTTTCTCTATTCTTTTGAATAAGTCTGGCCAGTGGCTTATCGATCTTATTTATTCTTTCAAAGAACCAGCTTCTAGTTCTGTTGATCTGCTCTACTGTNTCTGCTCCTGGTTCCTAATTCATTGATCTATGCTCTAATCTTGATCACCTGCCTTCTCATGTGTGGGTTAGGCCTATTCTTCTGTTCCTGCTCCAGCTTCTTGAGGTGAGAATATGAAAACTGCATTTTAGACTTTTCTATTCTTTTGAGTGAGGCTTGGGTGGCTATGTATTTTCCCCTTAGAACTGTCTTTGCAGTGTCCGGCAGGTTTTGGACCAATATGTTTTCATTCTCATTAGTCTCCAGAAATTGTTTAAACTGATTTTTAATTTCCTGGTTTACCCAATCATTTTTGAGCAGGATGGTTCTAAGTTTCCAAGTGTTTGAGTTTCTTCCAAATTTTTCCTTGTGATTGAGTTCCAGTTTCAAAGCATTGTGGTCTGAGAATATGCAGGGAATAATTTCAGTCTTTTGGTATCGGTTGAGACCTGTTTTGTGTCCCAGAACATGGTCTATTCTTGAGAATGTTCCATGGGCATTAGAATAGAATGAGTATTCTTTGGTTCTGGGGTGTAGTGTTCNGGTGTTCTATATATATATATATCTATGAGGTCCATCCGGTCTAGTATGTCATTCAAAGCTCTTGTTTCTTTGTTGATTTTCTGCCTAGGTGATCTGTCTATTGCTGAGAGTGGAGTGTTGAGGTCCCCTACTATTAACGTATTATTATCTATATGTCTCTTTATTCTGGTTAAGAGTTGGCTTGTGTATCTTGCTGCTCCCCTGTTNCTGTCATATCCACTTGTTGGGTACATCCTTTAAGAATAATATAGTGTCCTTCCTTATCTCTCACTACAGTCTTTAGTTTAAAATCAAATCTGTCTGATATAAGAATTGCTACCCCAGCTTTCTTTTGAGGTCCATTGGCATGAAAAATGGTTTTCCATCCCTTCACTTTCAGTCTGGATGTATCTTTAGGTTCAAAATGAGTCTCTTGTCTATCTTTAGGTTCAAAATGAGTCTCTTGCAGACAGCAAATGGATGGGTCATGTCTTTTTATCCAATCTGCAGCCCTGTGGCATTCTATGGGAGCATTTAGGCCATTCACTTTGAGAGTGATTATTGAGAGATATGATTTTAATTATGCCATGTTGCCTGTGAAGTCTTTGTTTCTATAGATTGTAACTTTCTGTTTTGTATCACTCTTGGGGCCTTTTTACTTTTCTAGAACCCCCCTTAATTTCTCCTGTAGGGGTGGTTTCATGTTTACGAATTTCTTGAGTTTCTGCTGATCCTGGAAGGCCCTTATCTCTCCATCAATTCTGAATGACAGCCTTGCTGGATAAAGGATCCTTGGCTGCATGTTCTTCTCAGATAGAACTTTAAAAATACCCTGCCAGCCTTTCCTAGCCTGCCAGGTCTCTGTAGACAGGTCCGATGTTATTCTGATATTTCCCCCTCTGTACGTGAGAAATTTCTTTGCCTGGCTGCTTTCAATACTGTATCCTTGGATCTAATATTTGTGAATTGCACTATGACATGACGTGGTGTACGTCTGTTCTCATTGACCTAGGGAGAGGTCCTCTCCTTGCTGGACATGAATGCTTGTTTCCTTTGCCAGATTAGGGAAATTGTTGGCTAAAATTTGTTCAAATATCTCTTCTAGACCTCTCTCTTTCTCCACCCCCTTGGGGATGCCAATGATTCTGACATTGGAACATTTCATTGAGTCAGTAATCTCCCGTAATCTACATTCTTGAGATTGGATTTTTTTGAGCCAAGTTTCTGTTTTAACTTTCTCTTCTACCATCCCATCCTCCAATTCACTAATTCGTTCTTCTGCCTCATTTACCCTGGCTGTCAGAGCGTCTAGTTTAGACTGCATTTGATTCATAGCATTTTTAATTTCTGCCAGACTCGCTCTCATTTCTGCCCTTAGAGATTCTATATTCTTGTTAATATTTTCATTAATAGTTTTTTTAAGGCTACACATCATCTTGACCACTGTTACTCTGAACTCCATTTCTGACAATTTGGTTATATCCATATCCATCAGTTCTGTGGCTGAGGCCACAGACTCATTGTCTTTTTTTTGCTGGGGGGGAATTTCTCCTTCTCGTCATTCTGATGAGGAGAGGTTGTGGGGATGCCTAGAGCCCAGGTTATTGACCAGGACACAGGCAGTGTGCACTGTTTTATAGGGACCTTAGGGATGTCGGCTTCCTGATTTTTCAGCCTTCCTTCTGGGTGAGGGGCCTGCTGTGCTGATATTCAGGCCACCCTGTTTGGGTAGAGTTGCCCCATCTCCTGCGAGGGGGGATGGAGATGGGCACAATGTGAGCCGGTATTTCCAGGCTTTTGTTCTCTGGCGGCTTTCCCTGGCATTTTTCGGTGCCTCTTCTGAGAGTCAGAGCAGCAGTGGCCATATCCTAGCCTCTGTCTCAGAACAGAGAGATCATAGTTTGCTCTGCACTGAGCTCTCTTGGCCACTTTAACTCTGTTACTATCGGTGCTGCTAAAAACCCTGCAGCGACCCGGGATGTGCGCCCCACAGCCTGTGTCCCAGCCCTCACTTCCAGGGCCAGCGTGTCTCTGTCCTTTGTGCTTCTAACACCACCAGCCACCCCCCCTCCCCAACCCCGGTTCCCACGAATGCTCCCGAGCTCCTGAGCTCCTTGTTTCAGTATGTTTCACGTGCACTCTGGAGCTCCGGTTTTTAGTCTGGTCATGCATTTCCCAGCTCACGGTCTCAGTCTGCTCTCTGGCGGGTGCCGGTTCGCGAGTCTGGCCACTCCCCCGCACAAGTGGCTACTGCTTCCCGACTCCCAAGCGCGGAGGCTCCCTCCCCTTCCGTTTCTCTTCCTATATCTGTGCGCGGATTCACAGCTCCCTGTTTCGTACCTCAATGCTCAGCGTTGGAAATGTTTGTTTGTAGAGATCCAGGTGTATCTTCCTGCATCTCAGGCTGATTCTGTGGGTGTTCAGGATGGTCTGGTAAATATCTAGCTTGACTCGGGACCAGCTGGGAAAGGGTCTCCAACTCCCCTGCCATCTTTTCTCCTCCTTGCAGAAAGTGGTCACTTTTCTGTTCATAGACTTTGTTACTCTTGTCTTCATTCTCCAGTTGCGTTCATAGGTATTCAGAATGGTTTGGTAGCTCTCTCGCTGAATGCCTGGGACCAGACGAACTTTAGGTCTCCTGCTCCTCCACCATCTTGGAACGCTGAGCTGGAGCTCAACTCCTGTTTTAAACTGGGTTCCTTGCAGAAAGTGGTACTTTTCTGTTCATAGAGTTGCTGCTATTCTTTTCTTCCTTCCCCAGTTGAGTTTGTAGGTGTTCAGAATGGTCTGATAGCTATCTAGCTGAATTCCTTGGACCAGATGAAATTTAAGCCTCCTGCTCCACCACCATCTTGGACTCCTCCCCCTCCATCAATCTAGAGCATCCAATTTAGACTGCATCTCATTCACAGCATTTTTAAGTTTCACCTGAGTAGATCTCATTTCTGCCCTTAGAGATTCTCTACTGTCATTTATGCTTTTTCAAGCCCAGCTATTAACTTTATAATTGCAATCCTGAATTTCATCTCTGACATCTTACATCCATATCAATTAGCTCTGTGGCAGAGAATTTTGCCTCTGCTTCTTTCTTTTGTTGTGAATCCCTCTTTCTAGTCATTTTTCCCAGAGAAGAATGGGTAGGCAAGTAAGCAGAGTCCAACATATCAACCATGACCCAAACAAAAAATGCCCTAGATATATCCAAAGTGGTTGGAATAAGAAAAGCAAGCAAAAGCAAAACAGAACAAAACAAAACAAAAAACGGGGGGAGTTGAAGAGACTATAGTCTCACAGGGTGATCCACTTGTTCCTGATTGAGTTTTGGTCCCTGTGTTAGAAGATACTACATCCCAAAATTGCAAAGAAAACAAATCATATATATAATTGAATAGAGTGAAAAGAGGACAAAAAAAGAAACATCTATCTATAAAATAGAGATGTAAAAAATAAAAGTTAAAGAGAGACTTAAAAACCTAAGTTGGTAAAATAAGAATCCAGTTGAAAAAGGTAAAAAAAAAAAAAAGAAAGAAAGAAATGGAAAATTTTAGACTCAAAGATACATGAGTCATGAGAAAGCACCTGGAGCTCAATGTACTATTTTCCCCTAGTGCTGGAATTTTACAGTCTTGTGGGATCCATAAAGTTGTTGTCCATCTGTTCTTCCAGTCTGTCTTCTGGGGAGGGGCCTGCTGTGCTGCTTCTCAGGTGTCTTTGCATGGGTGGAGTTGCCCCACCCCATGCCAGGGGACTGGGCTCAGTGTAAGCTGGTCCTCTGTGTGGCTTTTGTTCCCTGGAGGCTTTCTGCGCCTCTTTAGAGGATCAAAGCAAAAATGGTTATTCCCTGATCTCCAGCACAGAGCTTAAAGATTTTGGTCCCCCCTCTTTAATAAACCCTCTGGGACAGTCTTCACTTTCATGCGTGTGCCAAATTCTGCAGACTCTTGTTGTGCATGCCCACTGCAATCCTCCTGGGGGAGTCCCAGGGACCCACAAGCATCACTGCTCTTTGTGTCCTTGGGACTGCAAGTGGCTGTGGGCTCATGCACACACCCTGCTCTGCTGCTCCTGGGCCATGGCTGGTGTCACTTTACTGTCCTTTCTGGGGCCACCTCCCTGAGAGTTGTCGCCCAGTCATGGATGCAAAAGTTTCGGCCCTCCCAGGGGACGGTAAATGCTCCAGTCCTTTTCCAGGTGCTCAGGCAAAAAATAGTCACCTGGCCAGCCCTGCTCATGGTTTAGGTGACCCAGGCTGAGAGTCCCCTCCTGGGCTCTCTAATCTTAACCAGTTTCCCTGCTCCACTGCTTGGGCACTCTACAGGTTCAGGCACCCCTCTTTTTTCTGTGTCTCCTGGGATCCTGAGACCACAATGACCCACCTAGAATTCTGCCATTTTCATCCCCTAAGCCCCTTGCAGAAAGGGATGTCTTTCACTGGAGCATATTTCTAAGGATTCTGATTTTGTCCTCTGGTGATCTATCACTTTCCAGTGGCCAGCTTATGGAGGCTCCCTGCCCCCTCTGTTTATCTTCCAATATTTCCCCTCAGATTCATGACTCTGTACCTCCTACCTTGTAAAAAGCAGTCATTTTTCTGCTTGTAGAGTTCTAGATATATTTTCTTACATCTCAGGCTGAATTTGTGGGTATTTAGAATGGTTTGATAGATATCCAGCTAAATTCAAGGGACCAGATGAAACGAGGTCCTTTACACTTCCACCATCTTCCCTCTCCCTCCAGTTTGTCCTCTATGGTTAAGAGTCTTTATGGTTTGGCTCCCTCTCTGTTTTTATCCTATTTTATTTTTCCTTTCCCTCCCCTTTGTTTATCACTTTTGTTTCTTAAATTCCACTTATGAGTGAAATCATATAGCATTTGTCTTTCTCTGACTGACTTATTTCACTTAGCATAATACCCTCTAGTTCCATACATGTTGTTGCAAATTGCAAGATTTCATTCTTTTTGATGGCTGAGTAATATTCCATTGTGTATATATACCATATCTTCTTTATCCATTCATCTGTCAGTGGGCATCTGGGCTCTTTCCTTATTATGGTTAATGTGGGCATTGCTGCTATAAACATCAGGGTTCATGTGCCCCTTCAAATCATTATGTTTGTGCTCTTTGGATAAATACCTAGTAGTGCAATTGCTGGGTTGTATTTTGTTATGATTATTATAATTATAATTATTATTATTATTAAAGCTTTTAGGGTCTTTTCTTTACCTGGATAAATTTTGTGAAGAATTGCCTAGATGGGATTTATTTCTTGTGCTGAGCATTTACTGGACCTTGTAAATCTGGAGACTTGTATCGTTCAGTTCTAGGAAATTATCTTTACAAATGTTCTTGCCTCTATTTTCCCATCTTTTTCTAGAATTCTAGTTAGTCAAATGTACTTTTTCAAGTAATTCTGCACATAGTTTTCAATTTCTTGTTTTGGTGTTCTATTTTCTAGAAGAGTTTAATCTTCCAACATTTATGTAATTTTTTTATTTTAACAATGATTTTTAATTTCTAAGAGTTCTATTTTTGTTTTTGATTTTTTAATAGCTTCATATTATTATTTCATGAGTGCAATAACACCTCAAATCTCTTTGAGAAGATAATTGCTGTTTGTTTCTCATGTTTAAAACGTTTTTTTCCCATTCTTGCATTATCTTTCCTTCCGGGTAACTTTTTTATTCATATTTAAGAATGAGGCACAAAAATATAATTGAAGGTTCTTTGGGCTCGTTATTTACCTGTTTGCTCTTAGGTTCATTCTTTATCCTCCCCCTGCTCTTTTCTAGTGGCTGACCCCTGGAAACTGGATTTCCAAACTCTTAGAAACTTGCTTCAGCTCTAGGGAGGCATGGGCTAGAAGAGGGAAAAAAACCACATATTTCTTCTTTTCTCTAATCTCTGAGTAACACTTCCCCCAGTGATTGAATATCCCTTCTGGTTTAGGCTCCTGAGCTTCTCTCATGCCCAGGCCTTGGTGCCACGCTTCGGAGACCACCACCTTGTCCTATCATTCCTCTACCTAGGAATATCTGGTAGTGGTTTCCTGATTTTGCTAATTTGGGGGTTTTCCCACCATTTTCTCTTTGGTTTTTAACTTTTTTGATGCCCTTGAATCTAACTCTCAGTATTAAATTTTCTCTCTGTGCTGCATGAAGTATGTTCTCTTTTCTTTCTTTCTTTCTTTCTTTCTTTCTTTCTTTCTTTCTTTCTTTCTTTCTTTCTTTCTAGATTTATTTTTTTATTTGAGAAAGAAAGAGAGAGAGAGAAAGCAAGTGGGGGTAGGGGCAGAGGCAGAGGGAGAGAATCTCCAGCAGACTCCCCACCGAGTGCAGAGCCTGATGTGGGGCTCCATCTCCCAATCTTGAAATCATGACCTGAGCCAAAATCAAGAATCAGTTGCTTAACCAACTGAGCCACCAGGGGCGCCCCATGTTTCTCTTTTCTTCACTGGACCCTTACTGACATAGCTAGTAAACTAACAAAATTTACTTTAGAGTGATTGGCAAATAGCTGGCTATTATGTTTAGGAACTTGTAAGAATGGGAAGCATTGTTCTGGAGCTAAATAATATTTGGAGTACAATTATTTTACTATTCTTTTGTCTGAGGAATATATGCTTGTCTGCAGTGTTCTCTACCTATAGTGAGAAAGGGGAATAGGACTCTATTAATTCCCAGCACCCTTCTTCATTCTATGTGCTTATTAAACTTGTTTTTCTTATGTATTATTTAATTTTTCTTGTATTTATCATATTTAAGCAAGATATGTAGTATCCACATGAGGTCAATACACTTCTTCCTGGGAGTAGTTCAAATTTTATTTTAGAAAGGCCATAATAAGAGCAGTGCAGAGTATATATGGATTGGGATAATAAGCATGAGTAAAATTGAAAGCAAGGAAAAGAATTTTCTGTTTAGTGTTCTAAAAGGCGATAAATTATCCTGAATTAAGAACACTAGTAGAAAGAAAGGAGAGAATGAGGAAGTGGATTACAGAGGGATTGAGGAGGCTAAATTTGGCAGGTGGTAGAGCACCGGGGAGGCAGCTTCACCACTTACCAGTTGTGTTATCTTGGATAAATCATATACTCTTCCCATGCCTCAATTTCCTCATCTCTAAAATTGTGAATATTGCATGTAAAGTGCTTGGAAGCGTTCCAGGCACAATAATAGCTAACATTTTTAATATGAAAAGCAGGAGAGCAGATGACTTCAGGGTTAGACTAGATCAAATCCAGGCTCTGGTTTTAGTAACCATAAGGACATGGGGCATTTATTAAATGCTCAAGTTTATTCAATGAAAGTTTGTGGTTGTTTCCTTATCAATAAAATAGGGAGGAGGGGCGCCTGGGTGGCACAGCAGTTAAGCATCTGCCTTTGGCTCAGGGCGTGATCCCAGCGTTATGGGATCGAGCCCCACATCAGGCTTGTCCGATATGAGCCTGCTTCTTCCTCTCCCACTCCCCCTGCTTGTGTTCCCTCTCTTGCTGGCTGTCTCTATCTCTGTCAAATAAATAAATAAAATTTAAAAAAAATAAAATAAAATAGGGAGGAAATGCCACGCAAGGTTGTTGTCAATATTCAGTTTATTATTTCACGTACACTTACTTGGGTGGAAGAAAATGATTGTTCGATAAATAGTCATTATGTTTTTAAAATTGACGTTAGTCTTATATTCAAAAATTATATACCACATGACTAAACAGTCTAAAGAGTAATAAAACAAATATTCATGTATTCTTTACTCAATTTAAGAAATTAAATCAAACCAGAAGTGTTCTATGACCTCCCCAATTGCATTTCCTTCTTTTTTTCCCACGTAGAAGTTATAACTATCCTGAATTTTCTCTCTCTCTTTTTTAGGTTGTAAACTATAGGTATGAATGCATAAACAATATATTTTCAGCTTGACAGTTTTTGAGCTTCATATAAATCGAACCATACTGCCTACATTCTTCTATGACTTGTCTTTTTCAATCAAAATGCTATTTTGAGATTCATGTATGATAATACATAACTCTAATAGCTGTAGTCAATTTATTCTCATTGCTGTGTAACATGTCATTATAAAATTATTCCACAGTGTATTTACTAATTTTACTATTGATGGATATTTGAATTGTTTCTAGAATTTTTTCCCCTTCTGTTATGGATCACACTTCTAAGAATGTGCTTATGCATGTCTTCTGTTGTATTTGTGTATTTTCTTTTGGTCTAATATTTAGAGTAAATCACAGGGTCAAAAGTATGTCCATGTTCCACCTTGGCAATGCCAGTTATTTTCTGAAGTGATTGTACTAAATCCTACCCCATCAGCACTAATGAGAGACTTCTTGTTCCGCATTCTCTGGATAGGTTATGAATATCTTCTGTCTGTGGCAGGAATTTTCATTTATTTTATGGTATCTTTGGGTGAAGAAATTCTTAATGGTAATATCTCTGAAAACATGTTTCCCCCACTATCTGAAAATACAGTATGCCTATGAAACCTTTCACAAGTTGAAATGGAGTAAAGCAAAGAAGCAATTATCCTATTCAGATTTCTTTCTTTTAGTGAAAACAGGTACTAATGTACATTTTCACAAAAGCAAAGTGTTTTGTAAAGTGGACTTTTAGATGTGGGGGAGCCCTGTAGGATTACCAAGGCCCATCTTTATGCACCAATGCTTTCCAAACTTTCCCTAATATAAGACTCATCCAGGTATTTGTAAAAAAATATGTGTCCTGGGGCCCCACCTTATATTTACCAAATCAAAATCTATAGATGATGGCTGGGATTCCATACCTTATAACAACGCTCTTAAATGATATCAACTTTGATCAAGATTGAGAAACATCTTTCCAGATGAATTCCCAAGCTCCCACCCGGAGGTCATCAGATTGTTGTATTATGACTTCTGTAGTAGATAAAATATGTCATTGGGTAGGTACGACTATCATGTAACTCTTCAGTAACGTGGACAGCCACCTAAATAGAGACACCTCTTGAGTTATATCACACTGAGTTTATTAAATGCTCAGCTCAGGTAACCATGCAGAGGGCAGTGGAGGTCAGTAAAATAAAAATCTTTGAAATCCAGATTCCTTTTTATGGAAATCACCAATGCATTATCTATCCAAGACCTTTCCTCTATTTATGAAGAATTAATTCCAACTGAAAGTCATGACCTGTCAACTCAAAAAAGAAATCTATTTTATTTTGTATTTCAATCCCAAAAAACTGACGATCAAATAGACATCAAATATTTCTTCTTTGTGACATATAAATTGAAGAATTACTCACAGAGAAATAAAGTCCTGGTGAGGTTTCAGTTAATAAAATGGATGATGACGAGGATAGGGGTGAATTTTGGAGAATAATCAGCAATTTGGTTTTGGGCACGTTAGTTTGAGAAGCCTATTAAATAGTCAAATGGAGATGTTGAGTAGGCAGTCTGGTGTTTCCAGGGGATGCCCAGGGTAGACATATAAATTTGGGAATCATAAAGGTAGAGATGTGTTTTAGTCCTTGAGATGAGATTAGACTATCTAAGGAGGGTATGTAGCAAGAGAAGAAAAGAAATCCAGTAATAGTGTCCTGGGGAAGTGCAATGTTAAGAAGATAGAAAAGGAGAAACCAGTGAGATAGGAAGAAACCTAGGGATTGTGGTGTTGTGGAAGCTAAGTATGATATGCTTCAAGGAGTAAGGGACCAACAGAGTCAAGTATTGCTGAGAGGTTATGTAAAATGACGATTAAGATTTAACAATATAAAGAGCATTTGTATTGATGTATAGAGCTTATATGGAAAGAGACTACTTAGCAATGTAGAGAGTAATTGTGACCTTAATAAGAGTAGTTTGTTGGGACAAAAGCCTCATGGAGTGGGTTCCAAAGACAACAAAGGGCTATGAGCAAAGAACCACAGAGAACTCATTTGAGGTTTCTGTAAAGGTGGTAGTTGAAAGGGGTCAAAAGAGGGTTTCCTTTTATGATGAGAGAAATAACAATGTGTTTTTATAGTGATAGGAATGGTCCAAAGGAGAAAGGAAATGCAAGAGCGAGAAGAGACAGAATCTACTACCCCATCCTTGCTAGTAAAAAGAAATAGTATTTGGGCATAGAATTGAAATTTTTCCAAGTGAAGTAATGAAGGAAAACAATAGTTAAGTGGGTAGGGTATGTCAGAGAGTGATGCAATGATGTACCTTGGTATTTAAGCTGAGTAAGAATCAGAAGACAAGAGCAAGGTGACAATCGATTGTAGGTTTCAGTGGGTTGAAGGTTTGTTGAAATTGAGGTACTACAGAGCGTGAAGTAGAAGTTAGGAGTTTGTGGTTGAAAGTAGAGTTCTGGAATTCAAATTATGGAGGGGTTGTAGTTACTGGTGGTGATGACTAGTTAAAACCCTGGAAGGAATTAATAACTAAGATAGAGTGAAAATCCATATCCTTGAAGGTAAGGAAGTCAAGAAACTGGAAAGTAAATGTATTGGGAAGATTACCTTTGTGGATACTAAGATCACCAAGAATTACAACAGGAATAAGGATGGAGAAAGTGACAGTAAGCCAGGAACTACAGTCTTCCAGGAATGAGGTGGGAGGGAGGACTGACTGAAGAGTTTGTAGATGACACTGTTAAGGAAGGCAGTGGGTGGTACTGATTGATGCTATGAGGTTGAAAGCTGAAGAGTGGAGTTTAGAGAACATGATGGATCAGTCTTGGAACTGCACCAAGGAGCAAGGAGGATACCAATCCCATCTCCAGTCCTGGTGTTACGAGTAATATGGGAAAGGAAAGGCTAAGAAGTGGTGGAATAGCATAACGGTGAGGAAATATTCTGAGATAGGAAAACCTTGGGGATTTGCTGGTAACTGGCCATGCATTCTAGATGGCAGAATGGAAGAATTTCAGAGTTAAGGAAGGGTGAGAGATAGAATCAGAAAAAGGGAAATATAGACCCTCACAGGAATTAGGCAATAGTTTTCAAGGAATGGTTGGGGAGTTTTGGTTTCCTGAAGTAAGTAGGGATAAAGGGCATAATGATTTTTGCCCTAATTTTTCTTAGAGAGTGGCAGCAAAACAATTCTAGACTTGGGGAAATGGCAGGAGGAGCAGGGGGAGGAGTTTAGAGACCCTTGGCTCACATTTCTAGTGGTGCTGCAGAGTTTTTCTCAAACTTCAGTGTGAAGATGAATCACCTGAGGATCTTGTTAAAATGCAGATTCTGATTCAGGAAATGAAGGATGAGGATTGGGATTTTGCATTTCTCACAGGTTCCCTAATAGACACTAGTGCTACTCTGAGGAACAAGGGTAGAGGATGGAGAAGAAGCAGACTTATCCAGAGCCCATTGACTCCTACAGTGGAGACATTCATTATTTATAATAAAGCATTTATGGTTATTTTTGTATATCTTGGGGTGAGAAATATTTCATTGAGAAGACTGTATTGAACATGAAGTTTTTAAGATGCACTGGATTTTGGAAGGCTGAGACTAGAGGTACACTAAGTATCTTTTTAAAGGATTTACAAATGTTTTAATCCTCCAAGTTTCCTGGATTTAATACAATGCTTCAGGGGAAGTATTATAAAAGATAACATCTAGAAATATTCACCACTATTTTTTTTTATACCTGATCACTTCAGAGTTACTTTTCCCCTAGTCAGTCAGAGGAAATACATTGCCTATAGAAGGAATTAGTATCGCAGGAATAAAAAGAGATACACAAAGTCAAAAGTTCAAGATTTAAAAAGAGTATATATATAATAGGTATTATATATATTTTTAAAAACAGGCTTTTTGTGAATATATATGCATATACTATATATAATACATACACATAGAGAACAGGCTTTTTGAGAAACAAAGGTAAATCTTAAAGAAAGGCAGGCACAGAGTTATGACATAAAAAGAAAAGAGAATGTAGGAATGTAGAGCAAGAAGGATATCACCATGTATCTTCACTTGGGCTTGAGTTTGGAAAGTAGTAGATGAGTCCTTGGGGAGTTGGGCTGGGGGCAGAGAAGGAGGAGAGCTGACCTGGTAGGAAGAGGGGGGGTAGAATGAGGCTCTCTATCAGGCAGAGGCCACCACTTCTTGCCCACACCAGTGAACCACCGAGGGAGAGTTTAGCCAATATCTGCATATCATTGCCTTTGGAAGAAACATGACAAAGAGTTCTAGAAGAAAAGCTACATAGCTCTTTGTCTCCTCCTGCAGGTTGTATGCTTTTATTTATTAAATGTAGTTTCTTTTAAGGGGAAATATATTTTATCTTGTCATGATTTGGTTGAAAGTGGAATTATTTAATTTAGTTTGAGCTTCAAGAACTAGTGTGTGTGTGCGTGCGCGTGCATGCACACATTGTATAGTTGCCAGATTCTTGATTAATAATTAAGTGAAGATAGAAATTTTGTTGTGTGTAGCCAGAGAAGAAAAAAGTCCAATGATAGAGTTCTGGGGAACTGCAATGTTATGAAGTCAAAGAGAAAAGGAGCAGACAGCCCTATGACACTACATAGATAAAGGCAAGAAAATTTATGTGATATTTCATTATTCTAGTTTTTTAGTATAAGATATAGCTCACATAGCTACTATTCAAACTAGCAGAAAAGTGTCAATGTTCTATTGGACTAATAGTTAAGATTTCTGTAGTAATGAAAATTGTACATATTTTAATACCCATCACCTGAGAGCCATCTGAATTTCACCTATATAATGTTGTCTCAAGATACAATATTTTTATATTTATCTTAAACTCATTTTAAATCTGTATTTACCATCTCATTCCTTCCTCTCTTTAGTGTATGCAGATGAAGACATTTATTACAACATCCAATTTATTTGCTATTTACTTAATAAACAGATTCACATGATGTGGCTTTTACTAGATAAAAAGGAAATTGAGTATAATAGTTTTCTTTCACCAGTAGGATACAATTACCTATGTGAGGATTTAGTGAAAGAATGATGTCAGAAGCACTGTGTTGGAAGAGCTATATTAAGATTAAAAGTTTAGTGCAGAGTGCTTACAAAAGGTAGGGAAATCATTAACATGTGCTTAACAGTGAGTAGCAGCCCTATTTTCTCCTCTTTTCTCTTATTTCATGCTTAAGCAATCATCAACATAAATGATATGGATGATAAATGTATTCTATTTCTACCACATCAAATAAAAAATGTTAAGGTTAGAGAAAGCTTTAGTTTCTTCTTGTCTTTTTTTTTTTTAAGAAACTTTGAAGAAATACAGCAGTCACCAAGCTGAGACACACTTTATATTCTGCATGAGTCCCTGACAAGTTGTTCTCATCCAAAAACCTGACATCTTTTGGACACTTCTGCTGAAATGCATGGGAATGGCTTTGTTGCCCTGATCTGGACATTTATAATATAAAAATTACTATGCTATAATATGAAATGTGTTATTTCGCATTTGTAATAAAATAGGTTAACAGTTTAGAATTTGTGTCATTTCCGTAAAAGGTAAAGTCAGAACTTATGAAATGTCAAAAGCACGAAAAGTTACAGTCTTCATGGTGATTAATTGCTGAAGCCTTTGTTTGGCATCAGTCCTGTGGTGGAATCATTTGTTTTATTTTTAAATGTTAGATTTCACTAAAGAACTGAAATCATTTGAATGTGAGAAAATCTTTGGTGAGTTTCCTGGGCCAGAAATCTATAGGTTACATTTTTCTACTTCTTAAAAAATTCCACTGTCTAAAACTGAGAGGAGGAGCACTAATAATAAGACTAACCTCAAATTCAGCAGATCTTTTCAGAAACCAGTTTGCAAAGTCAAAATAACTAACTGCTCACCTTTAGCTCAAGAAGAGACCTTCTCCAAATATCTTTGTATCTGAGTTTTAGAAGCAGTTTTTAAATTTTCAAAATTGGTTGACTATTTTCCTTTAGTCATGTCACCTTAAAGACAGTAATTTACTTTCTAGAATCTTTACCTTAAAAATTATAACTTTAAAATAAATGTCCAACAGTAGTGTATTTAGTTAATTGGTTATTAGCTAACTATCTCAATTACTTATTGTTATGTAATAAACCATCCCAAAATTTGGTGACCTAAACAGCAACAATTTATTTGTCAGTTTCACGGGTTGACCAGGGCTCAGCTGGGCAGTTCTCCTGCTTAAATATGATCTTATTTAAGGTCTTTTGGCATATTCAGTCAGCTGAAAGTGTGGTGGGGGCTGGAATGTCTGCGGTGACAGCTCATTCTACAGGGCTTTTCTTCAAGTGGTCTCGTTTAGTACTTTAGTCTGGACTTCCCAGCCTCCAGATGGCTGAGCTCCAAGATAAGGGAGTAGAAGTTGTGATCCTTTTAAAGGTTATGATTGGAAGTCCTAGAACATCATTTCCACTGATTTCCATTGTACAAGGCAAGTTACAGGATCACCCCGGATTCAAGAGAAGGAAAATAGTTTCCATCTGTTGATAGGTTAAAAGGCATACATGTACAGGAACAGAAAGAATGGATGGCTGCTTTCTTTAACATTATCCATTACCTTAAAGTGGTAATAGTTATTTATTTCTCAGTTGTCAGACATTTATTGAGTCCTGGGAAACAAGATGGAGATAGAGTCCATAAGTTGACATGATTCCTATCTTGGAGATAATTACAGTATTGTAGAGAAGATTGACAATTAAATATGAGGCATAGCACTTGTGTTTCTGGGAACTTGGCAGATTGAATAACACAGACAAAATATAAATGCAGAATAAATTTTAATTAATTTTTGATTGCACTACCAGGAAATATCAAGTGACATAAAGAGGACATTCATTTAAAGCATAAGTGTAAAGAGTGATGGTACATTGTTTATGAAGACATCAGAGAGGATATAAGTTTTAAATGCTAGAAGCTGGGGTCTGGATATGTACAGGAATAGAAAAGGTAGAAAATGGGAGCTTTGATTGCTGTGTCTTTTGTGTAATGGGTCCAAAATTTCTAGGCAAACAATCCAGTGAAATATTGAAACTCTAAATCTGAGCAACCAATGAGCATGGAGTGAATAATTTGCAAGTAGAAGAAACCAAAGCTGAAAATTCACAGAAAACTGATTATATATGTAAAATTGTTTTGGCATCAGGCAGAAATTAACACAAATCTTCTCTGTACGGACACCTTAATACATAGGGCACAGAGTGCCCAAAGAAGAAACAGTTTCCAAACAAACTGAGCTCACAATAAAGAATTAGAAGTCATAGACGGTAATTCTTAAAGCTACTCACCAACATTTCTGGGTTTTCTGCATTTAGGTACTCAGTATTAATGCATTTCCCCTTACATTTGAATGTCATGCTACTTGCTTTGGACAATGGAATATGGCTGGGAATTACATGGTCATTTCTTGCTGGAAGCATTTAAGAGTTTGAGTACTATTCTTTATAATTTTCTTTTTCTGCCATGGTGATTAATTGTGGAAGCACATCACGGTAATGAACATGCAATTCTGAGACCTCATAAGGAGTACACTGCCTTAGAGAGTAAATTTGAACCAGCGGCTCAATAGATATGAGTTTTTAAAACATTTAAATTTGGAACTTATCAATTTCCATAACATAACTTTGTATATCATAATAAGCCACACAGAAAATAATCCATCGTATGGGAGCATTAATAAGCAATCCAAAACATGGTACTTAAAGAAGGCCCCCCCCAAAAAACTCTGAATGAACCGACTAAGTATGATATTATTTTATTTTAAATACAAGTTATTTTTAAATAATTATAAAAGGAGGACTAGACATTATAATAAAATAAAAAAAACCAAAAAAGATTGGAAAAATAGTAAATAGAATTTCTAAAAATGCAAAAATATAGTTACTCTAACTGAAAACTCAGACATTCGAACAAAATCACCTGGCATGTCTGGAAAAAAGATCGAATGACTGATGACCAAGAATAATGATAGACAATAAAAATAAAACCACATGTGATTCAGACATTGACCTTACCAAATACTTTATAATAACAATGGTTAACCTCCTGTCAGTGTGCATGATGGGCATTTTTCAAGACAGCTACAAGTATTCCAGACAGCAGTACATGAAAACCTTATGTACAAGAAGCAGAAATGTGAGTTGGAATGACCGTCCGCCAATACAAAGATCACCCCCCACACACATATTGACAGTGTGGAAGGAGGCAGCAAGAAATCGTATGATCTAAGGTGTGCAAGTGTTGTGCTTACAAAACTGGAATCATCAATAGGCCTGTGATGATTCTAATATTGAGCTACATGAAGATAGTGGCAGAAAAGAGCACTGTGCTCATGATGGCACCCAACACCCACCAAAGGTCTTCTTCTGAAACTGAATTAAACATTGACTCACAAGATTACCAGAGGCACTCTTGGCAAGATAATCACATAGGAAGATACAGAGGAAGAAGTACAGAACACCATCAGTGTGGCAACAGGTATTTCTCTTCTGCGGTATTCCTGGCAGTAGTCCACAAAGTCACCTGGCAAACATATTTTTGTTTTTAGGGGCAAAGGGATGAGACATTCATTGGTTGAAGTGAGTAAGTCCCTAGCTCAAAAGCCTTATGACACACAGGAACCAAAATCTCTTGTAATGTTCGCAAAGTTATGCTTCTAGGGTCCCTGCGAGGGAGATACACAAGTACAAGAGTTATTACGCTTAGAGAAGCCTAAATATGTGGTTTCCTAGGTATTTATAATTCTCCTAGTCCAGATGCATTTTTACAACTAAGTTTTACCATAAACAGTGTTGCCTACAAATGAGTTGATATTCTGCTTTTATCGTGTCTCCAGTAAATCAGATCTAGAAATTTAACTGAAGGTAAAGTTTTTATGCAGAAAGGGGAAGTACCTATTAAACTTTATTTATGTTCCTTCATAAAATCCAACTATTCACTATCCCTGGGCCACAAAAAGGGAACAAGGTTAACTCCAAACTAGATTATTGGTGGAAAACTCCAGAATTCAATGAAATTCAAAATAATATTAACAGTAGGGGTGCCTGGGTGGTGCAGCTGGTTAACCGTTGGACTCTTGGTTTTGGCTCAAGTTGTGATCTCAGGGTTGTGAGACTGAGCACTGTGTGGGGCTCGCACTCAACGTGGAGCCAGCTTAAGATTCTCTCTCTCTCTCTGCCCCTCTCCCCGTTGTACTCTCTCACTCTCTTTCTAAAAATAAATACATAAATCTTTAAAAATATAATATTAATAGTAAAACCTAATATATGGAACCAAAAACTGATACTACAACTTTTAACTGAAATA
This sequence comes from Ailuropoda melanoleuca, assembly GCF_002007445.2. Taxonomy (NCBI): domain Eukaryota; kingdom Metazoa; phylum Chordata; class Mammalia; order Carnivora; family Ursidae; genus Ailuropoda; species Ailuropoda melanoleuca. Next base: position 117,146,799 of record NC_048218.1, on the reverse strand, counting down.
CAGATACTTAAATTCTTTAAATGTGGATAGATAAATTCCTTTACCAGTAAGCTGAAGACAACATTGTTTTCCAAAAATTGAATTTCCATGACCAACTAGGGAATAGGAGAATGGTTTAATGTTAGAAAATTAATGAATATAATTTATTAAATAGGCCAAAAGAGAACAGTGTATATAAATTTTTCATATGCAGTGCTCATTCTTGAAAAACTCAGTACAAAAATATTGTGATAAAGTCTATATATCTTTAATAAAAAATATTTTTTCAACTTTTTTTTGAGAGAGAGTGTGCACATGGTGGGAGGGGCAGAAGGAGAGGGAGAGAATCTTAAGTAGGCTGCACGCTGGGTGTGGAGGCTCAATCTCAAACCTGAGCCAAAATCAAGAGTCAGACACAACCAACTGAGCCACCCAGGTGCCCCTAAAAGAATATTTTTAACAGTGGAAAACATTTTGATATTTTCAATAAAGTCGAGATCAAGTCAAATAGTCTTCATCTCCCTGATTCTTTTATAATTATTGCAGAATTTCTGGAATGTAATAAATTAAGATATAGAAATGTGAGTTACAATTATTCCAAAAGGAAGAGATAAATAACATTATTTGGCTCATATCCAACTGGCAATCAAAAGAGAATGAAGTAAAAAAACAATATGATTGAGAAATTCGTAAATTTGCAAGATTAAACTATCTAAAAATTAGCAACATCAAAAGTTTTCCTATGTATAAGATAATCAATTAGAAAATATTTAAAAAATAAGAAATCATTTACAATGGGAATAAAAATATAGAATAGTGTATAAATCAGAGAAGAATACCTGTTATAACAAAAAAATGGTACCTCAGTTGCTGGACAACTGAAAGTTTATCTTTCACATCATAATGCAAATGAATTTTTGTAGACAGTCTTCCTCATAATAGCTTAGTTGGTCCAAATTCCTTCCCTTTAGCAGTTTTGACATCTTCTTGGGCCTTAGAGCATTCCATGGGATCTTCTGTATCTATCCAGGAGACAATGGGAGGAGAATGGAAGATTATAGATTACTTTCTTTTTTCTTTTACTGTATTATTATTAATTTATTATCTGCTAATAATACCACTTATTAGCCCCATTATTAATAATTTATTAAGAATTATACAATTTGTTAGTAACTCTATCCACTATATAATTTGCTGATATTCATTATGGGCACTGGGATTTGGTCCTTCACACCGGTCAGAGCTGAGTGGAGCCTGGAAGGCTCAGGTGACCAGACCTAGAGGTGGTTCAGCGTGGTAGTTGGGTAAAGGTTGACCTCAGATGGAAACCTAGCTTGACAAGATGGCAGCTGTGATCTCATGTGACTCAAATCTCAGTTCTTTGTCATGAAGATTGTTTGACAGATAAATGTAAAAAGAAGTTGTATTTATTTCAAGGGCTGAATTCAGTTCCTGATTCATAGATAGAGCCCAGTTGTAAGCCAATGCCAGTTGGTTATGGCCCCAAGTGTCTATTATTTGATACTTTGTGACTGAGAAGCTGAATTTTTTTATAATAATATTTTTTATTATATTATGTTAGTCACCATACAGTACATCCCTAGTTTTGATGTAAAGTTCCATGATTCATTACTTGCATATAACACCCCAGAGAACCATGCAATACATGCCCTCCTTACAACCCATCACCAGCCTATCCCATTCCCCCACCCTCCTCCCCTCTGAAGCCCTCAGTTTTTTTCTCAGAGTCCATAGTCTCTCATGCTTCATTCCCCCTTCTGTT